>NC_092334.1:59343500-59645500 GCF_046630445.1 Rutidosis leptorrhynchoides | reverse complement strand
TGTCCAATGAGAGGAGAAGGTGTTTTGAAGTGAATGCTTTGTTTAACTTGAGATAACAAAGCTATCAACTTCTTTTATCTCCTGGATTGGTGCGGGTTGGTCAAAGGGGTCCTCATCACTCCATGATGTGTATGTCATTATGTATTTGAGTGATGGTTTATAGGGTAGCCCTAACGCAAAACTCGTCTTTCTTCTTTGTGACTTCATGTTGGTCGTAATGTTGTACTCTAGACATGGAGGTGGGACGATGTCCATTGACGTCTCCAATGTGGTAGCAACATTAACAACTACTTCAATGCTAGAATCCTCCATCTCCTTCTTCTCATCCGGGCTCTCCATTTCAATTTCTTCATCCACCTCCTCGTCACTCCGGTCGGGAGCTTCAAGTATAATTGATTCAGAGAGTTCTTCTAGAACGAAATCCTCTCCGGTCATTAAAAGATCAAAATAAGGTGGGAGTGAAGATTGGGTTGGTGTGGAGTGGTTATTCTTCTTATCTTCTACTTCTATCTTCTTCTCTTCATTCTCGGAATAGAAGGTGACTTTCCTAGTGGAGATGGTATTTACTTCGGCGTTCCCATCAGAAGGACATACATAATCGTCGATCGTGAAAGTGTCCTCTTCTCCACGGGCTCTCAAGGTGATAGTCCGTGAATAAACGTCAATGATCGCCGTGGTTGTATTCATGAAAGGCCTTCCCAAGATGATAGGGGTTTTCATGTCTTCTTTATAGTCCATAACCACAAAGTCAGTCGGAAAGAGGAATTTGTCGACCTTAACCATGACGTTCTCAGCTATTCTCTTAGGATATCTAGTGGATTGGTCAGCTAGCTGGATGCTCATTTTGGTGGGGTTAATGTTTCCAATTTTGAGTCTCTAGAACAATGAGTAGGGCATGAGATTGATGCTGGCACCAAGGTCAGTGAGAGAATAGATAGTACCAGATTGGTAGATAGAACAAGGAAGGGTAAATCTTTCGGTGTCTCCTAGTTTTTCAGGAAGAGTATTTAAGATAATGGCTGAACAATCCGCGTTCAGCGGGACATTGGGTACTTCGGGTACATTACCCTTGGTTGACAGGAGTTTCCTAAAATACTTCTTGCTATGAGGATTTTTAGACACAGTGTCCAAAAATTTACCGTCATGCTTGAGAGATTTCATCTTGTTATGTCTTTGCTTGAGACGGTGTCACGACCCGGAAATTTCCGACCAAATTTAAACCCTAATCTTTATATGTTTCCGACACGATAAGCAAAATCTGTAATGTTGAGTCTAGAAATTTTGAAATTTATATTAATGTAACCAATTAACCCTTTGACTATTCCTGATGATTCACGAACCTCTAATTGTAAACCGAAATGTGAATATAAATAATTACTTATGTTCATAATTTTTATTAAAAATTGTAATATATATATATATATATATATATATATATATATATATATATATATATATATATATATATATATATATATATATATATATATATATATAATAAATATAGGATACGATATATGTATTAATACATTTTGAATCTAAAAATCTGTTTATATTTCAATCTATGCTGTAGATGATTGGTTTTTGTCTATTATCTAGTACCAATCAGTGTTGGATTACTTGAACAAAGATCCAAATTCTGTTAGCATAGTTTTCAACTTTTTATCTTTTCTGTCTTTATGTAGCTGTAAACGAATCTGATTTTTTTATTTTATTTAAAGGCTAACTAAAAAGCGATCAAATACATTTTGTAACTCAGTCTTTCCCAATTTCTTTTCTCTTTCATATTCAATTTCCAAGTATAGGATGAATTAAAACAGAAAATGAAGAGCTGAGCCACCACCGGAGCACCACCCTCACCACCGTTGTCCAACAAACTACCACAACACCACTTCACCTCCCACGACCACCAAGAACCATCCCAAACGCCACCTCTTTCTATCCCTCTCTCACTATTCATAGTAAACCCAACCATAAATCACCACCATCACCTTCGTAACCCTTTTTGCTCGAAAACTATCATCACCACCTTACTTGATCAACCATCGACATCACACTACCTTCGGTTAACACCTAAACCACCAAACCCACTTGCATCATTTTATATCTCATTCTTTTTGATAGGATCCCGTCACCACCTTGAATATCATCATAAACTCACCATCACCTTGAAACCCACCTCCATATACACATATAGGTTACCATCGAGACCCAACTATATATAATCACCACTAAAACGCTCATCATCACCAACGGTGACTACTACCTACTGTGAACCGTCAACCACCACCGGCCATAACCAAAACACCGTGAACTTCTCTTTCATCTCTCTCGTCCATCTTTTTCTCTTAATCATCATAACTGCAGCCATTAAAACTAGCTGCTATAATGTTTCTGTTTCGTGAGCATGAGGGGTGGTGAACGATACTTTTTGTTGGTGTTTTATTTGCCTATTGATGATGTATCAAAACTGCACTTCAATCGATGTACTATGAATGTGAGCCGATGTTTTTGTTGAGGATGTGAGTAATTGATTAAAGATATAAAAGGATACTAGTGGTCGACATATTACCCTACTTATATTGTAAAGTATCTGATATATACACCATCCTAGTGGACCGTTATATTATATATTCAACAATGAGCTGTAAAGATTATACTTGTTGTGTATATCGAGTTAAAATCCATTAATCGTAACAGATACTTAAACCCATCTGTTTTAATGAAAGGAAAAGTAATTGTTGGGCTTCTATTGGTTTATTATTGGATTACCATTTTGAGCTGCGATTTTATTTTTGGCTGGGCCGTAATTTTATTTTTTTGCTGTGGGACGAGATTCATTGTGTGTTAGTGATTGGGCTGCCATGGTATTAAACAGACCGAGAATGTTTGCTAAAGATGGCTAATAGTCGATTTCATTAGCTGATTATAATAATAATTAAGATGATGCAATTAAGATGAACTTGATGAAAATGTGATTAATGATTACGTGAGGAGAAGATGAGATCATAGTTCTGAGATTTCAATTAAAGATGCACGATGATGATATTAGGGACGACGATGATGATGATGAAGCAATTAGTGATAATTCGTTAGGATTAGTTTAAAATTAATGGAGACTGTTATGATTACGATACCTGATAATCATATAGTGTTGATTATGGGTGATGAAAATGAAAACCCTAGTAATTAGATGATGAAGAAGAAAGAGGAAAACAGTTAACAAGATAAATAAATTTTCGTATGGGTTAAATCAGGAAAAATGTATCAGCTTAGACGGTTGTGGGTGTTTGTGGTTAAGCGAGGGGTCTCGGGTTCAAGTCCCGTGTTGGGCAATTCTTTTTACAAAACTATGTAAAAGGTATAACTTCTTAATTCTAATTCTATTATTATTATTATTATTATTATTATTATTATTATTATTATTATTATTATTATTATTATTATTACTATTATTATTAGTACTAACCTTATTATTAATTTTTATCATTATTATTATTAAAAACATCAATTATAGTAAAAATTATTATTATTATTAAAATTATTAATTATTAACTTTATTAAAAGTATCATTTTAAAAATTAACATTTTCTTAATACTATTATATTATTACTACTATTATTATTATTATTCTTAACCTAGTATTATTACAATTATTGATTTAACAAATAAATGATCTTTATATTAAAATATAATTTAAATTTACATAACTTAACTATATTAATAATTACATAATATATAAAATGAAATATATAAATAATTAATAATATTTATACATTATTAAATTACGTCACTAATATTATTATGTAAGTTATTCGATTACAATTATGTTTATTAATAAATATATAAATGATATAGGTTCGTGAATCCAAGGCCAACCTTATACGTGTTGACTGATGTTATGTGTATTTTTACTACAAAATACAGTATGGTGAGTATATAGATCCCTTTTAAACTTTAAATATTTTTGGGCTGAGAATTCATGCGCTGTTTTTATAAATGATTTACGTTATGGACACAAGTGACTAAAATTACGTTCTACATGGGTTTGAATCAAAAATCCCCTAGCTTGGTAACTTTAACTATTGGTTTATGAACTGGTAGGCGCGAATCCTAAAGATAGATCTATCGGGTTTTACACCCCCACCCAGATGTTGTTCTAGTAAACTAGAAGAACGGGTGTTTAGTACTTCGAGGTTAACGGAACGCACTTGATTCGGTGCACATATTATTATAACTCAGGGGTACACACTCTTGTTAAGGCTAGTTACCGGGTGCCCACTGCTTGGAATGCTTTTCATACACTTGCGAGTGTATTATGTTTATAAACTTTAAATCTTGTGGTCCATAGTTATAACGCTGCTAACATTAAACCTATATATCTCACCAACTTTATGTTGACATTTTAAAGCATGTTATTCTCAGGTACGAATTAGGTCTTCCGCTGTGCATTTGCTCGTGTTAAGAACATTACTTGGAGTCGATCATCGCAATGGAACCAGATGTTGTTGATTTCGTCCAGGGGGATAAGGACGGGTCACTACAGATGGTATCAGAGCGGTGGTCTTAGCGAACCAGGCATTGCATTAGTGTGTCTGACTAGTAGTTGTTAGGATACATTAGTGAGTCTGGACTTTGACCGTGTCTGCATGACAAAAAGTTTTGCTTATCATTCCTAGTCGGAAACTATCTGCTTATCATCTTTAGGAATTGCTTGCTTAAGTCTAGACACGTCTTATTGCATTTATGGCATTGATAGTGTATAGACAAATTCATATCCTAGCGTATCTATTACGGTAAACTTTGCCTAATATTCTCCGTAAATTTCTCCGTGATTTAAGGAATCCTGGTACTATATATATTTATGCATATTATGCATTGAGTATACCATCCAACTCTCATTGCTCTCACTAAGCTTTTCATACCAAAAATCTTTCTGTGATCGCGTACGATGGCCTCCACGAATCGACAAAGTTCCTCTGACTCTGAAGATAGTGTGACGGGAGCGCATCAACCGATCAACTACCGAGATTTCTTTAGAAAGTGGGGATGGGTTCGCGAAATACTTACTCTATGGAGAAATGAAGAAGGTACTCCATATCATGAGCCGAATCTACCGCCTAATGTCGGAGTACTCGACCCGCTCACCGGCGAACCTGTTCGCAATACTGTTTATACCCTCGTTGCAAGAATTTTTCGTCTTGAGGTTACTATTAACGGAACTAGAGAAGATATCCAACCTCCATCTCACACTAATAACCGGCCAGGGTTAGTAGAAGAAGTTAACGAACTTCGTGCTCGAGTAGTAGTTTTGGAGAATATGGTGCAAAACTTAACAGCTCCAGCAACATCACTGGCACCAACATCAACACCAGTACTACCAACAACCCAAGTTTCAACATCACCTGCCTCAACATCTCATTCTGTACCTCGAGCCTAATCATCGTTGTACGTATACGTTCATTCCAGAATAAACATTTTTATTCAAATTTCATATTTGGATTTTGACCTATCAGAATCCAACAAGTGGCATAACGAAGAAAACATTGGACAAAAATAAAAAGTGTTAGAAACAAACGAATTAATTGATTGAAATTGTGATAGGATTTCACGCTAACTGATCCGGCTAACTGTTCCCAGCTAACTGATTAACATTTACATTATCGCAATTTACATTCTCGCACTTTTATTTATCGTCATTTAATTTCTGTTATTTACTTTTACGCACTTTAAATAACGGGACGCGTATGCAAGGTTTCGACTTATCATATCGACCCATCTATATATATATTTCGGAACAACCATAGACACTCTATATGTGAAGGTGGGAGTTGGCTATACAGGGTTGGAGTTGATTCCAAAATATATATATACTTTGAGTTGTGATCGACACCGAGACCGGTACACGGGTCACGATACGTATTATTTAATTCGAATATTATATATTAAATTATATATGAATCATTGAACCATCGGACTATTGGACTGCTAACTTTGGACAATTAAAATGAATTAAATTAAAATATTGATTATAACATATGAAACTAAATAATTCTTCAAGCTTGCCACTTGATTTCATCTTAAACCTCATTTGTATCTCGACAATTACAATGCGTGTTCAAATCTTTCATGATTCCTGAAAACCCCTCAATCGAGAGGATGAACCAACCGCGTTTCATCTATGGAAGAAAAGACTTATGCTCCTGTAAGACTCTCGGAGACTGAGTCAACGTTTAACACTCAGTAGTGTTAATTTCTTTAGTGTTATTATTACTCAAAATAACTTTGCAATCCCTTTTCAAATTAGCCAATTTTGTCACAGCTCCAACAAGTTAACCTCGACTTCTCAGAAAGGTTAGTTTCGATATTTATACACGTTATTCTTTCGCTGTCGTTACCGGAGAATCTTTTATATCCCATCATCAGCGTTTAACCGTCTAAAAACACAATTCTCCTGAAACCACCTCAGTTTAATAACCGATGACCCAGATCCGTTAACTTTGAGGATGCTGACGAAGCAGCATGTTGCAGATGGTCTTAATAGCTAAAAGTTGATGATAAAGAACGGAGTATTGGAAACACTCAATAGAAAATTTAGTATCACAAAGCGGATTATGCGAAACTATGAAGTAAGCCGTGGACAAATCACAAAGAATAAGTTTGACTTCAAGGAATTTAAAAGAATCAGTGCCTGCTGAAATCCTTAGTACATACCCTACTCCTTACTCTAAAACCTTTGCTAACACTATTCTTCATCATCATCATCCTTCGACATTAGAAGTTCCAAGATATTATCATATCTTTCATTATAAATATCCTCAATGTTTCTGAAGATATTTTTATAACTATTCTTATCGGAAATCATCTATCTTCTCGCGCTATCTGTATCACATCATAAAAGAAACCGTGTTAGTTTCTAAATTCTGAAACCTCCAAATTTAAAATATGAATGTTTTGAAGTAGTGTTAGGAACTAATACATGAATTAGTATAATATAATGAAACTTGATCAACTTCATTATATTACAGTAAGTTATGTTAAGTTTCTAATAGAATGTGATGATTCACAGTACCATCATCATGTGCCATGTTACACGGCTCTTACATTCTATCCAATCTCCAAACATATCAAGAACATATCATCTTGATAGTTTTATCTTTCTGGATATTCTGGTAATTTGACAAATCAAAATCGTGCCATTTCCATTTCTTTCTTAGAGCATTATCTATGTTCATTCCAAATCTCATACCTACGAATTTCGGACCATTGCTCGCTTGACTCAAGGACGGGAAGAAGGAAAACGAAGGGGGTAGTTTTTATAAGTGAAATATCCGACAAAGAAATCACAACAGATTTGCCGCATTAAATCAAAGAAGATCCCGTTTCCTAAATTGTCGAATAACAAAATCTTATTATATAAGATTTCTTTAAATTCCTTAAATTCTGGAAATAAATCCTAATCGCGTCATTGGTTAAAACAATTCCATATTCACTCATTTCATTCTTTTGTGATAGCATCGCTCATACGCTTCACATGATCGAATCGTTTTATTCATATCTTTCAAAAATGATAAAACTCCATTATCGCCTCATATTCGTCATAAAAACATTCCTATTATTGTCCATGACAACCTCTATCAAATTTCGGGGACGAAATTTTTTTTAACGAGTGGGTACTGTCACGACCCGGAAATTTCCGACCAAATTTAAACCCTAATCTTTATATGTTTCCGACACGATAAGCAAAATCTGTAATGTTGAGTCTAGAAATTTTGAAATTTATATTAATGTAACCAATTAACCCTTTGACTATTCCTGATGATTCACGAACCTCTAATTGTAAACCGAAATGTGAATATAAATAATTACTTATGTTCATAATTTTTATTAAAAATTGTAATATATATATATATATATATATATATATATATATATATATATATATATATATATATATATATATATATATATATATATATATATATATATAATAAATATAGGATACGATATATGTATTAATACATTTTGAATCTAAAAATCTGTTTATATTTCAATCTATGCTGTAGATGATTGGTTTTTGTCTATTATCTAGTACCAATCAGTGTTGGATTACTTGAACAAAGATCCAAATTCTGTTAGCATAGTTTTCAACTTTTTATCTTTTCTGTCTTTATGTAGCTGTAAACGAATCTGATTTTTTTTTTATTTAAAGGCTAACTAAAAAGCGATCAAATACATTTTGTAACTCAGTCTTTCCCAATTTCTTTTCTCTTTCATATTCAATTTCCAAGTATAGGATGAATTAAAACAGAAAATGAAGAGCTGAGCCACCACCGGAGCACCACCCTCACCACCGTTGTCCAACAAACTACCACAACACCACTTCACCTCCCACGACCACCAAGAACCATCCCAAACACCACCTCTTTCTATCCCTCTCTCACTATTCATAGTAAACCCAACCATAAATCACCACCATCACCTTCGTAACCCTTTTTGCTCGAAAACTATCATCACCACCTTACTTGATCAACCATCGACATCACACTACCTTCGGTTAACACCTAAACCACCAAACCCACTTGCATCATTTTATATCTCATTCTTTTTGATAGGATCCCGTCACCACCTTGAATATCATCATAAACTCACCATCACCTTGAAACCCACCTCCATATACACATATAGGTTACCATCGAGACCCAACTATATATAATCACCACTAAAACGCTCATCATCACCAACGGTGACTACTACCTACTGTGAACCGTCAACCACCACCGGCCATAACCAAAACACCGTGAACTTCTCTTTCATCTCTCTCGTCCATCTTTTTCTCTTAATCATCATAACTGCAGCCATTAAAACTAGCTGCTATAATGTTTCTGTTTCGTGAGCATGAGGGGTGGTGAACGATACTTTTTGTTGGTGTTTTATTTGCCTATTGATGATGTATCAAAACTGCACTTCAATCGATGTACTATGAATGTGAGCCGATGTTTTTGTTGAGGATGTGAGTAATTGATTAAAGATATAAAAGGATACTAGTGGTCGACATATTACCCTACTTATATTGTAAAGTATCTGATATATACACCATCCTAGTGGACCGTTATATTATATATTCAACAATGAGCTGTAAAGATTATACTTGTTGTGTATATCGAGTTAAAATCCATTAATCGTAACAGATACTTAAACCCATCTGTTTTAATGAAAGGAAAAGTAATTGTTGGGCTTCTATTGGTTTATTATTGGATTACCATTTTGAGCTGCGATTTTATTTTTGGCTGGGCCGTAATTTTATTTTTTTGCTGTGGGACGAGATTCATTGTGTGTTAGTGATTGGGCTGCCATGGTATTAAACAGACCGAGAATGTTTGCTAAAGATGGCTAATAGTCGATTTCATTAGCTGATTATAATAATAATTAAGATGATGCAATTAAGATGAACTTGATGAAAATGTGATTAATGATTACGTGAGGAGAAGATGAGATCATAGTTCTGAGATTTCAATTAAAGATGCACGATGATGATATTAGGGACGACGATGATGATGATGAAGCAATTAGTGATAATTCGTTAGGATTAGTTTAAAATTAATGGAGACTGTTATGATTACGATACCTGATAATCATATAGTGTTGATTATGGGTGATGAAAATGAAAACCCTAGTAATTAGATGATGAAGAAGAAAGAGGAAAACAGTTAACAAGATAAATAAATTTTCGTATGGGTTAAATCAGGAAAAATGTATCAGCTTAGACGGTTGTGGGTGTTTGTGGTTAAGCGAGGGGTCTCGGGTTCAAGTCCCGTGTTGGGCAATTCTTTTTACAAAACTATGTAAAAGGTATAACTTCTTAATTCTAATTCTATTATTATTATTATTATTATTATTATTATTATTATTATTATTATTATTATTATTATTATTATTATTACTATTATTATTAGTACTAACCTTATTATTAATTTTTATCATTATTATTATTAAAAACATCAATTATAGTAAAAATTATTATTATTATTAAAATTATTAATTATTAACTTTATTAAAAGTATCATTTTAAAAATTAACATTTTCTTAATACTATTATATTATTACTACTATTATTATTATTATTATTCTTAACCTAGTATTATTACAATTATTGATTTAACAAATAAATGATCTTTATATTAAAATATAATTTAAATTTACATAACTTAACTATATTAATAATTACATAATATATAAAATGAAATATATAAATAATTAATAATATTTATACATTATTAAATTACGTCACTAATATTATTATGTAAGTTATTCGATTACAATTATGTTTATTAATAAATATATAAATGATATAGGTTCGTGAATCCAAGGCCAACCTTATACGTGTTGACTGATGTTATGTGTATTTTTACTACAAAATACAGTATGGTGAGTATATAGATCCCTTTTAAACTTTAAATATTTTTGGGCTGAGAATTCATGCGCTGTTTTTATAAATGATTTACGTTATGGACACAAGTGATTAAAATTACGTTCTACATGGGTTTGAATCAAAAATCCCCTAGCTTGGTAACTTTAACTATTGGTTTATGAACTGGTAGGCGCGAATCCTAAAGATAGATCTATCGGGTTTTACACCCCCACCCAGATGTTGTTCTAGTAAACTAGAAGAACGGGTGTTTAGTACTTCGAGGTTAACGGAACGCACTTGATTCGGTGCACATATTATTATAACTCAGGGGTACACACTCTTGTTAAGGCTAGTTACCGGGTGCCCACTGCTTGGAATGCTTTTCATACACTTGCGAGTGTATTATGTTTATAAACTTTAAATCTTGTGGTCCATAGTTATAACGCTGCTAACATTAAACCTATATATCTCACCAACTTTATGTTGACATTTTAAAGCATGTTATTCTCAGGTACGAATTAGGTCTTCCGCTGTGCATTTGCTCGTGTTAAGAACATTACTTGGAGTCGATCATCGCAATGGAACCAGATGTTGTTGATTTCGTCCAGGGGGATAAGGACGGGTCACTACAGACGGCTCGGGAATGGAATGGGTGTTTTTCCATCGGGTTTAGGTGATGATTCAATGACTACTACCGAACGGGTATTAGTTAGTTTCTTCTCCTTAGAAGAAACTGAAGGACGGCTATGTGCCTCCTTTTAGTCATTTTTAGGATAACCTATAGAATCGAGACGTTGATTTAGCTGGCTTATTCGATTTTCAAGACTACTCAAGTGATTAGTTAGGACTAAGTCAGCTGCGTCTTGTCTTGCTGTGATCATGTGGATGATTCGCAGTAGGATATCATCTAGACTTGTCTCTGGTGGGGTAGTGGGTTTAGTGGGTGGGTTGTGTGGATGAGCTAGGATCTTATCGGAGTAGACAACAGAGTCCTCACATTCAGCCTCGTATACCTTGGCCGGATGTGGGTTAGTACAATTCTGGCATAACTGCACTTGAGACACATGATGCGGGAGTTTCTTTAGCTCTTCGACTTCTTTGGTGAGGTTTTCTATTTGTTCCGAGAGAAATTTGATGGTTTTATTTTCGATAGGATCGGAGGCGGAAAGCGGTGTTGCTGATGAAATATGCTCTTCCTTGTTCCAATCGTGATGGTGCATAGTCATCTCCTCGATCAACCTCCAGGCCTCGTTTGCGGTGAATTTCATGAAGTTACCTTGAGAAACAGCATCAAGAGTAGACTTGTTGTTCTGATTCAGACCTTTGTAGAAGGTCAAAATCTGATCAGATCTCTCAAGACGGTAAGGTCAAAATCTGATCAGATCTCTCAAGATGGTGGTTCGGGCATCTTCGAAGCAAGTGTTTGAATCTTTCCCATGCAGTGTAGAGTGATTCATCGCATACTTGTTGAAAGTTTACGATATCATTCCTAAGTCTGATTTATTTTGATAGGGTAAAGTACTTGATTAAGAAAGTTATTGCCATTTCCTCCCATGAGGTGATAAAGTTGGATTCTAACCCCTCGAACCAGATTTTTGCATGAAGAGTTAAGGAATAGGGGAACATATACAGTCGAACTACATCTTCTTCAACCCCATTTTGCTTATATGAGTTGGATAAGGAGAGGAATCTATCTAAGTGAGAGTTGGGATCGTCAATTGGTAAGCCATGGAATAGACAGTGGTTGTGAATGAGTTGTATGATGTTATGCTTAAGCACAAAAGACGCCCCGTTAACCTCTGGATAGAGTATCGGTCCTCCTCGTCCTTCTAACGAGGGTATGGTGATGTCAGCGAGAGTGATGCGTGCGGCCATCGTCGAATATCGGCAGGTAAGTGTGGATCTCGTCGGATTGGTACAATGTATGATATCGGATAGAAGAATGGATGTGTCGGAAGAATTCTTAGCGGTCTAAGTAGCTTAAACCATCCTAAAGGTTCACTAATAAGGAAGTCCATTTTAAACTTTTTAGTTAAACTAAATTAAGCTAATATTATCTAACCTAACTACGGTAAACTAGTAACTTCTGACAAAGCTAGCCTCAGTCAAAAGAGTCTCTTAAAAACTAACTAATCTAAATAGGCTCCAAATCGTACTACCGCTCCCCGGCAACGGCGCCAAAAATTTAACTACTCATATGATATGCCCAAATCGGACAGTTTATTTTTGCGGTGTCGTGAGGTCGCAAAACGTCAATTCAGGATATCAACAGAAGAAGTTGGTTGTTTAATTTATATATTGCTGGACCTAAATCTATTATTCCTTCCTATGGGTTAGCAAGGGCAAATATGACATAGGGTCCTTCCTTGAGTGGTCGAATTTGAAACGGAGCTTATCTAGATAATTTAGTAATTAAGATGGGTTTGTACACAATTCAGTATCCAAGACTAGTGGCCAGGTACACCTTGTGTGGAGAGGCAGGATCCTTTTGGTCCCAATAAATTGGCGAATGTTCGGAAAATCCAACAACCAAGTCCAACCGGTTTATTCTAGACACCACTTTTATCCGGAATATCAAATAGTGTAAAGGCAATAGTTGGGTTGATTTGATTTATAATTGTATTTAAAATATTAAAGTAATATAATTAAAATAAGCTAGCTAGCATGCAACAGCTAAGGACAGAGAAGACGTGGTTCACCATGATTTAAGATAATGTAGTGTCGAGATGATTGCGAGACACTCATTGGATAGATATACCTTGGTGTGAACACTAGATTCCCTACTAAGCGGTTTACCGACTAGCATGTCACGAGGAACCAGGCTTTGAAGATTCTGATCGGATGGACTGTGCTCAACTCCCGACACTTTATCCGATTTAACGATATAAGTAGCCCATCTTGGATGCCGTGCATACCTTGGGCGCACGAATAAAGTAGCATAGCCATATATATAGAATATCCAACCTTTCTTAACACCTTAGTGTATCACCCAAGTGAGTGGCTATAATTGTGTTTCAAATCCCTTTCTGTCAATGGTTTGGTAAAATCTAAGGGTTTGTAGACAAATTAGAATCTCTAATAGTTCTCAGTCATCCTTAAAGATTTATAAGCTTAGTTTGTATTGTAGTGCGTTAAATTCCCATTTATGACTTAAACCAGCCCTTATTTAAATCTATCCAATAAATCCCTTAGTTATCCACCATGTACTAGACTTATAGTGGTTCCATAGCTTCTAACCTTGACCATGCCCAAGTGGTCCTATAGTACATCGACATGAGTCTTATACTCTTGACCAATGTCTTGATCTGGTCCTATGGTAATTCCCCATATACTTTATAGTATTTCCGATGGGTTCATACCTTGACCAATGTATAAACACAGATAATTAATTACCTTATAATTGTCGACTTTATAAAAAGTTTTAATCACGTTTATTGGTGGAAGGACGATAATAACGAGCTTTAATATCATAGACAGAAAGCGAGTACGAAACGATAATCATCCCTAACTAACATTATTAAATCATGGCAAACAATCAAGCAATTACTCACACATCATGGCAACAAGCATTTCTAATATTAATAAATCACAAACATCTAACAAGAATATTATAATAAATTAATAAAAGAAAGGATAGATGTTACCGAATAATGTCGGCAGAATAACACTTGTATTTCTTCATAATATCCATAGCGTTACAATGCTCGATAGCTTCTACTACTAACTACATACTAATATCCTATTAATCACTAGAGAGCGACAATAGAGAGATAATTACATTTTCTAATCTCTGTACTTTTCTCTCTCTAGAATCTAGAGAGAGAAATTAGAGAGAGAACTAATCTCCTATAGATCACTAGAGAGCGACTATAGAGAGATATTTGAGAGAGATGTGAAGAATTAGTGTGTGTTGAAATGGTGAGATGAAGCCCCCATTTATAGAAAATGCTTGGTGGCAATTGAAAAACCCCTGGCAAGTGGTTTGGCAAGGGGTTTGCATAGGGGGTATGTCTAAACCCTTGGTAAGTAGGATTTTTGTTAGAAAATGTCTGGCAAACGGTTGGCAGGCTGTTTGGCAGGCCCTTTGCCAGGGCCGTTTGCAAGGGCAAGCCGTTTTGTATACTGGCAGGCCGTTTGGCCTGCCTGTTCCCTGGATCGTAATTTGATTTCTTGTCTTTCACTGTTTTCGCTCTAGAATCTTCGTTTTAGCTCCAATTTTCTTTATTCTTTTTACACCATCTTCGTAATTACTTTATCTACAACTTTAACCGAAAAAGCGATTATTTTTCCGATAAAGTTTTGAACTTTATGCTTTTGGGACTCAATATCGGGGATAAAAACGTGACTTTTTAGCCGATATCACTTAACAATAGGGCTGAAAGTTTCATCGCAATCGATACCAATCTGCTGACTACGCCCATTAGCAACAAGTCGAGCTTTATAGCGACTCAAAGTACCATCTGCGTTATACTTATGTCGAAAGATCCACATATAACGAACAATGTTCGCGTCTAATGGTCGGGGCACAAGAGTCCAAGTATGATTTTTAATCAAAGCATTATATTCTTCACGCATAGCACTTTGCCAGTTAGGATTAGAAAGAGCTTGAGGGTAGGAGTTGGGAATTAGGGAAATGGTAGAAACATTAAGATTCAGACGTTGGATAGGTCGCGTAACACCAACTTGAGAGCGGGTGATCATGGGATGAGTAGGTGCAGGAGGTGGGTTTGACTCTGAAGGTTGAGAAGTAGGTTGAGGAACAGGGGATGGTGTAGATTGTGCGGAAGGTGTAGTGGGGGGGGGGGGGGTTATGGGACGAGGAGGTGGCATTGGTGTGGGTTGTTCTGCTGGTTGGCCAGTAGTGGAGGTGGTTGAAGGAGTGGGTATAGAATCTAGGAAAGAATATGACGATGACTGAGTATGGGTCATAGAGCCATATGGAAAGATAGTTTCATCAAATGTGACATGTCGAGATATGATTATTTTGTTTGTTGCAAGGTCAAGACAACGGTATCTACGATGATTAGATGGATAACTGAGAAAGATGCAATGTGTAGATCGAGGGGCTAGTTTGTGGGTGGTGTTGAGATGAGGGTAACATAGACAACTGAAAACGCGAATAAAGGTGTAGTTTAGTTGGGATTTATATAAACGAGTGTGAGGAATCTCATGGTTAATGGCAGATGAGGGAAGGATGTTGAGGATGTGAGCGGCCATGTGAAGTGCCTCTACCCAAACGGTTGGGGGTAAGTGTGCCTGGAAAAGAAGAGTACGAATGAGGTTGTTAATAGTTCGAATCATGCGCTCGGATTTCCCATTTTGTTGAGATGTTTGAGGACAAGAGAAGCGAATGTGAATGTCGTTAGACTGAAACAACTGGTGGATGGAGTGATTGTCGAATTCACCACCAAGGTCACATTGAAAAGCTTTTATTTCGTGATTAAACTGGGTTTTAACAAAGGAGCGAAAAAGAACAAATTTAGCGTACGCGTCAGACTTTTTATGGAGAGGAAATACACAAAAGTAGTGAGAAAAATGATCCAAGAAAATGACATAATATTTGATACCACTTAGACTCGAAATTGGAGAAGTCCACAAATCTGAGTGGATAATGTCAAAACAAGAAGTGACTGTCGACATAGAAGGATAGAATGGAAGCCGGACATGCTTGCCAAGTTGACAAGCATGGCAAAGCGTGTGAGATTTCGTCTTGTTACAGGAAATAGAGTTACTAGATATAAGACATTGCAACACGTCCTTGCTAGGGTGACCAAGACGCTGATGCCAGATGTTGTGTGAGGTAAGGAGAGCTTGGGGGAGAGGTTGCGTGACCTGATACAGATCACCCGAGCTATCACAGCAGAGAAGAAGCCGACGAGTCACGTAATCCTTTACAGAAAAGCCAGATTCGTCAAAATCAATAGACACTTTATTATCTCATGTAAACTGACGGAAAGATATAAGATTCTTAATAATATTGGGTGTGACAAGGACATTATGTAAGTGTAGACTGTAGAGGTCGATGTAAGGTTGGCAACGTACTATGGTCGGTGTTGGTTACGGGAATAGGTGCCCCGTCACCAACAATGACTGACGGATATACGTAATGATCAAAAACTTTACTTAGATTATGTGCAGATGATGTCAGATGAGTAGATGCACCTGTATGCATATGCCAATTACCATTTCCAAAATCTTGTTGAGGTCTAGGTCCATTAGTAAGAAAAGTCTGTCTATAAGGTCCACGGCCTAAAATGCCATCGCCATGTGATCCACAATTAATTAAACCTGAAGGTTTAGCCATAGCCTGAGAAGTTGGACCTAGCTAAGAAATAAATTGTTGTTGGGCCTGAAAAAACTGGGCTTGAGAAGAATTGTTGGACTGATTATTTCCAGCAGCATAATAACTTGTTCTCTAAAAATAAACGTGAATTTTGGGCCGTGCTATAATGGGCCAATACTAGTTGTTTTGCACGTATTATATCCATTAGTTGTTCCGAATTGAAGTAGGGTTCGATTTTGCTGTGTGACGCCATAATTTAATATAGTCCGCTGTGATGATGGTGATTTAACAAGCAGATTGATTACAATCGTTCACACCAATTCAATTTGAAGAACACGAATAAAATAAAAAAGATGATGAAATATGACTTAGCTTGGTGATGGAAGCACACATGCATCAAATGGAGATTATATATAATCTCAAAACAAACACACAATTTGAGTGGGTTACACGAGTCAGAGAAGAAAAGAATAGTTTGACCCTTTTTTTAAAAAAAAAAAAAAAAAAAAAAAACTTTAACAGCGATGATTAGAACTAGCTGTTTTTCGATGTTGGGGTTATCAGAATAGCTGCGGTGAATGGTGGTGATTTGATGAGGATAAGTGAAAGGTTAAAAGAAATTAAGAGGAAAAAGGTAAGACTTCTGATACCATGATGGAAAGATAAGTTCATATATCTGTGTTGTCCATAACCAGGGCCGGATCTGGGGTGGGGCTGGAGGTGCAACCGCACCTGGGTATCATGAAAGAGAGGGCATCATGTGTTCAATGGTTGTTCTTGAGTTTTTACAGATTTTAGATGTGTAAGTGTGTAAAAATCGAGTTTTGAACAATTTAATTATGTTATATGATACTTATACTTATATATATAGTATGTTTAGATGGTTAATTTTTGTTTCTTGGCGCAAACTTAAAAGCTTCATTTATGTTTTATCGGGGTAGGATGTTGCAGAGAACTTTGGGGAAAATTTGGGGAAGGTGATTCCCTGACACGATCAATTAACTTTTTTGTTACTTACCCCTTCACTATTATACTAACTTACATATTAACCCTTCTCTTTAGATTTTATTATTTAAAACTTTTTTATTAATACTCCATTATTGTAATTATATACGAGTAGTACTGTATGTGAGTATATTAAGGAATTAAAGAACACTTTTGTACTTGTAATACAAAATAAAATAGGACCATATAATATACTCATATGTTATTTAATTTGTGTCAATTTATATCTAGACTAAAAGATATAGTTTAAATTAATAAATTAATAAAAAAGCATTTTAATATTAAATGCATGTATTATAACACGAGGTTATAACATATATTCAGTTAAATAAAACATAAAATTTAACACAAGGTTATAACCATTTATTTATATTTATACTTATATTTATAAAGATAGTATAATAGTACTATTTGTTTACAAAAATTAAAGGGTTATATTTTTATATTTACGCACCGGGCATCAAAAATGACAGGACCGGCCCTGTCCATAACAATAATGGCTATGCCAAAAGACTACAATAAGTGAGGATAGTCCAACAGTCTCTAACATTAAGGGCCATGGCGAAGCTAGTAGGGATGCTTGGGGTGTCTAGCATCCCCTAACAATGGTGGTGTACACTGTATATGGTATTTGATCGTTCCCTAATGAAGAAAAGTTGGAGTTGTAGATTTATAAAATTAGAGTTAGAGACTTGTTGTAGTAGGAGAGATAGTGTATTTGGAATTTAATTGAGTTTTAGTGAAGAAAAATTGGAGCTATTGATTTTAGATTTGAGGGGCAGATGCCTCGAGACTAATATTTGGGGAAGAAGACGAACTTTTGAACAATTTTCATTTATAGTCCTTATACTTGTAATTTACAATTCATTTTCATCCCACAATTTAGCAATTACTGTATTATACATTACATCTTAACTTGGATACGGATTACGGAGTATATCATTTTATAGAAAAGTTTAACACACACTCCGTAAATAATTTTTTACAAACAACAATATTAAACTTTAAATGATAATTTAACAAACTTTAAATGATAATTTAACAAGTCGCTTGATTGTTTATTTATATTCTATTATATAAATTCTAGAGAAGTACAAGATACAATTAAGGCAAGTTAAATAAGAATAATAATATAAATACTCTGTTATATTAGAATGTCTTTAATTTTTATTTACACATTACTTTAAAAATTGATTTTAATTTTAATTGATAGACGCTACTTTCACATATAACTTTTGGATGCATTCAAAATAAATATTCACTTTTTGTTTCTCTTCTTTTACGATATAAAAAGTTTTTATATCTTTCGGCACAAGATGTGTTCATCAAAAGTTTTTATATCATTTCAGTTTCTATAAAATATTAAATTTATGCCACCCCCAATCTTAATTTCTAGCTCCGCCTCTGATTTAAGGGTATTGATGGTATACAACTAACAAAACTAAATTGTCGACTGAGATACAAATTCGGCCTTAAATTAAATAGTTATAAAACAATTCAATCTGAGATTTTAAAATTGTTTGTTAAAAAAAGTAATGTATAAACAAAGTTGATCAATGATAGTGGCCTAGTGGGTACCAATCCAGGTTGATCATGATATACGAAGACGAGTTTAACTAGACATAGCCCTGTTTGATATTTGGATTTTACATTTATGTTGTTCGTTTTGTAAGTGTTAGCTTTTACTGGCCCATTAATTAAACGGTTAAAATGATCCTAACCAGGGAAACTTAACTGGGCTACATGTATCCGCAAAACCCAACCAAAGTAATTTGCAAATATTAGTTGTTCACTTTCTATAGTACTAGCTAGATAGTAGATACGAAGCCCGGCACCTTCCGGCACCCGTCCGACCGGCAATATTTATTTCTATATGTGCGAAATTTATTTTATTAATTTTTTTTGAACGGCAAGCTTGCATCAGTCCGGACCGAAGCCTAGTCATCATTTGCACACACACGCGTTCGGGCAGGAAACCCGAACCACACTCAGGGGATCCGACCCTTAAACCATCCCATACGGGGCAGGCGGGCCGGACCTTAGTCCCGAAGCAGGTCGGTAAAACCTTCCCTTTGGGCCACCCTCAAGGAATTTCTTTCAAATAATATCCTTTGTAGGTGACGAGGCTCGAACCCGAGACCTCTAGCCCGGCGGGGGTGCTAGGCACCACCACTTGTCCACTGAGCCAAAGCTGCGGGAACATCCTCTGTTGATCAATTCAACAATAAAATAATTAGTAGTTACAACACGAGCTATAGATTTTTCAAATTATAGTTGTTACAATAGTATGACATAGTTAATATATGATCGATACATTTTTCTCAAATCTATTGTCCATTATTCTATTTTAGGATGTCTCAAATTAATTATTCAGATTCTTTTTCAACCAATCAAAAGAGGTTAATCTGGAGAGAGAATATATATTATTGATAGAGAATGAAGTTAGTGGAATTTCCTAAAACTGTGTATTTTTTGTCTGTAGACAATAGATTTGGAACGGATGGAGTATATACAACCGCCTCTCATACAGTCATACCCAATCATATGTGCTCAAAAATACACTACTTAATACTCCGTAGTATATACTCCGTATAATATTTTAGGTTCATTTAATCGTTCATACACACCGTCTTATTTTCTTTAAATATACTTTTTTGCTCAGTTGATCCCTCTATTATACCCCAAATCGCTAACAGCGTCCCTTGGTTTTTAATTTGACAATCAGAGTCCCTTAATTCGTCAAATTTCTGTTAAAAAGGTCCGTTAACCCTGGTCATGTGCAATGCATGTGAGGGTAAAATCGTCTTTTTACTCTTTTCTTCACTAAAAACAAGGACCACCGACGCAAAAATATCAAAAAAAATCTTATAAATTATATTTATTTATTAGTAATTTATAATTATTTCAAAAAATCAATTCACAACAACAAATCTGAGTTCATAAGCTTGAAAAATCACGAGTAGAATCACATTTCAACAAGTAAGCTTAAAACACAAAGTTTTTCCATGGCTCTCTTAAAAGGAAAAGACTGTTCAACATATACAAGGACTATTGATTGATGGGGTTTGGATTGATAATCCTATTGAGATCAAAAATTGTTTTTTCGAGCATTACAAGAAGAAGTTTGAAGCCATAGAAGCCGAGTTTGATTTCGGTAATATCAGGCCGAAATATATACTTAACGAAACTGATTGTTCTCTTCTCGAAGCTGATGTAGATGATGTTGAGATTAAGAATGCGGTTTGGAATTGTGGGAGCTCGAAAGCCCCCGGCCCTGATGGTATATCCTTTTGTTTTTTGAAACACTTTTGGGAGATTGTGAAATCAGATTTTTGTAGGGATGTCAAAGATTTTTTTCACTCGAGTATTATGCCTATTGGTGCTAATTCGGCTTTTTCACGTTAATCCCTAAAGTCAGTAATCTGGTGTATATCAATGACTTTCGCCCGATTTCTTTGGTGAGTTGTTTCTATAAAACCGTTACGAAAATCTTGACTAACAGATTACAAGGTGTGATTGATAAGATTATCAGTCCGGTTCAGTCAGCTTTCATAGCGGGCCGACAGATTTTAGATAGTCCTCTCATGCTTAGCGAGATAATATCGTGGTACTAGAACAACAATAAAAAAATGCTCCTCTTTAAGGTTGATTTCGAAAAGGCGTACGATTCGGTTAACTAGGAGTATCTGTTATTTATGTTGTCTTCGCTGGGTTTTGGTCCGAAATGGTGCTCTTGGATAAAAGGATGTCTTGTTTCAGCTAAAACTTCTGTACTTGTGAATGGGAGTCCAACTCAAGAATTCTGTTTAAAGAGAGGGTTGAGGCAAGGCGATCCTTTAAGTCCTTTCTTATTTATTATCGTTATGGAAGGTCTTCATCTTGCTTTTCATCACGCCATGGAGTCGAATCTCATTCGGGGCATCAAAGTTGGTAATGATAACATTCATTTATCTCATTTTATTTATGCAGATGATGTTATTATTTTTTCAGATTGGAACGATATTGAGATAAGAAGAATTGTTATGATTTTAGAGATTTTTTATAGAGTTTCCGGGCTGAGATTAAACGTTTCTAAGTCTCATGTTTTTGGTGTTGGGGTGGAGGACGTGGAGATTGTTTCGATGGCTAATATTGTTGGGGCGCGTGTTGGTACGTTTCCTACTACTTACTTAGGTGTTCCTATTGGTTCTAGTATGAAACGAGTTAATAATTGGGACATTTTAGTAGAGAAATTTAGATCTAAACTTTCGATTTGAAAAGCTAATCTCATTTCAGTGGGAGGTCGTTTAACTCTCGTGAAATCGGTTATGGGAAGCCTTGGCATTTATTTTATGTCTCTTTTTAGATGTCCCGAAACTGTTTTAAAGAAGCTCGAATCTATTCGAGCTAGATTTTTTTGGGGCGGTAACACCTTGGTTAAAAAGATGGCTTGGTTAAAATGGGACAAAGTTCTTGCTTCATTTGATAAAGGAGGTCTTAATATTGGAAGTCTTAAAGCCTTTAATTTAGCTCTCATTTATAAATGGAGATGGAGGTATTTAACGAAACCGAACGATATGTGGGTGTCTATCATTAAGTCTATTCATGGTAATTGTTTCGAGACCACTAGATGTTCTTCTTCGACTGTCTGGTCGAATATTGTTTCTTCTTGCTTGTCGTGTACCTCAGAAGGGTACATTCCTTCTGATTTATTCCGTATGTCTATTGGTGATGGTAGATGCATTCGTTTTTGGTTCGATTTATGGTACGGTAATACTGAAATGTCCCGTTCTTATTGATTAAAAACGTTCCATATTAATTGATTTCGTTGCGAGGTTTTGACCTCTATATGAGACGTTTTTCAAAGACTGCATTCATTTTTAAAACAAACCATAACCTTTATTTCATAAATAAAGGTTTAAAAAGCTTTACGTAGATTATCAAATAATGATAATCTAAAATATCCTGTTTACACACGACCATTACATAATGGTTTACAATACAAATATGTTACATCGAAATCAGTTTCTTGAATGCAGTTTTTACACAATATCATACAAACATGGACTCCAAATCTTGTCCTTATTTTAGTATGCAACAGCGGAAGCTCTTAATATTCACCTGAGAATAAACATGCTTTAAACGTCAACAAAAATGTTGGTGAGTTATAGGTTTAACCTATATATATCAAATCGTAACAATAGACCACAAGATTTCATATTTCAATACACATCCCATACATAGAGATAAAAATCATTCATATGGTGAACACCTGGTAACCGACATTAACAAGATGCATATATAAGAATATCCCCATCATTCCGGGACACCCTTCGGATATGATATAAATTTCGAAGTACTAAAGCATCCGGTACTTTGGATGGGGTTTGTTAGGCCCAATAGATCTATCTTTAGGATTCACGTCAATTAGGGTGTCTGTTCCCTAATTCTTAGATTACCAGACTTAATAAAAAGGGGCATATTCGATTTCGATAATTCAACCATAGAATGTAGTTTCACGTACTTGTGTCTATTTTGTAAATCATTTTATAAAACCTGCATGTATTCTCATCCCAAAAATATTAGATTTTAAAAGTGGGACTATAACTCACTTTCACAGATTTTTACTTCGTCGGGAAGTAAGACTTGGCCACTGGTTGATTCACGAACCTATAACAATATATACATATATATCAAAGTATGTTCAAAATATATTTACAACACTTTTAATATATTTCGATGTTTTAAGTTTATTAAGTCAGCTGTCCTCGTTAGTAACCTACAACTAGTTGTCCACAGTTAGATGTACAGAAATAAATCGATAAATATTATCTTGAATCAATCCACGACCCAGTGTATACGTATCTCAGTATTGATCACAACTCAAACTATATATATTTTGGAATCAACCTCAACCCTGTATAGCTAACTCCAACATTCACATATAGAGTGTCTATGGTTGTTCCGAAATATATATAGATGTGTCGACATGATAGGTCGAAACATTGTATACGTGTCTATGGTATCTCAAGATTACATAATATACAATACAAGTTGATTAAGTTATGGTTGGAATAGATTTGTTACCAATTTTCACGTAGCTAAAATGAGAAAAATTATCCAATCTTGTTTTACCCATAACTTCTTCATTTTAAATCCGTTTTGAGTGAATCAAATTGCTATGGTTTCATATTGAACTCTATTTTATGAATCTAAACAAAAAAGTATAGGTTTATAGTCGGAAAAATAAGTTACAAGTCGTTTTTGTAAAGGTAGTCATTTCAGTCGAAAGAACGACGTCTAGATGACCATTTTAGAAAACATACTTCCACTTTGAATTTAATCATAATTTTTGGATATAGTTTCATGTTCATAATAAAAATCATTTTCTCAGAATAACAACTTTAAAATCAAAGTTTATCATAGTTTTTAATTAACTAACCCAAAACAGCCCGCGGTGTTACTACGACGGCGTAAATCCGGTTTTACGGTGTTTTTCGTGTTTCCAGGTTTTAAATCATTAAGTTAGCATATCATATAGATATAGAACATGTGTTTAGTTGATTTTAAAAGTCAAGTTAGAAGGATTAACTTTTGTTTGCGAACAAGTTTAGAATTAACTAAACTATGTTCTAGTGATTACAAGTTTAAACCTTCGAATAAGATAGCTTTATATGTATGAATCGAATGATGTTATGAACATCATTACTACCTTAAGTTCCTTGGATAAACCTACTGGAAAAGAGAAAAATGGATCTAGCTTCAATGGATCCTTGGATGGCTCGAAGTTCTTGAAGCAGAATCATGACACGAAAACAAGTTCAAGTAAGATCATCACTTGAAATAAGATTGTTATAGTTATAGAAATTGAACCAAAGTTTGAATATGATTATTACCTTGTATTAGAATGATAACCTACTGTAAGAAACAAAGATTTCTTGAGGTTGGATGATCACCTTACAAGATTGGAAGTGAGCTAGCAAACTTGAAAGTATTCTTGATTTTATGAAACTAAAACTTTTGGAATTTATGAAGAACACTTAGAACTTGAAGATAGAACTTGAGAGAGATCAATTAGATGAAGAAAATTGAAGAATTAAAGTGTTTGTAGGTGTTTTTGGTCGTTGGTATATGGATTAGATATAAAGGATATGTAATTTTGTTTTCATGTAAATAAGTCATGAATGATTACTCATATTTTTGTAATTTTATGAGATATTTCATGCTAGTTGCCAAATGATGGTTCCCACATGTGTTAGGTGACTCACATGGGCTGCTAAGAGCTGATCATTGGAGTGTATATACCAATAGTACATACATCTAAAAGCTGTGTATTGTACGAGTACGAATACGGGTGCATACGAGTAGAATTGTTGATGAAACTGAACGAGGATGTAATTGTAAGCATTTTTGTTAAGTAGAAGTATTTTGATAAGTGTATTGAAGTCTTTCAAAAGTGTATAAATACATATTAAAACACTACATGTATATACATTTTAACTGAGTCGTTAAGTCATCGTTAGTCGTTACATGTAAGTGTTGTTTTGAAACCTTTAGGTTAACGATCTTGTTAAATGTTGTTAACCCAATGTTTATAATATCAAATGAGATTTTAAATTATTATATTATCATGATATTATCATGTATGAATATCTCTTAATATGATATATATACATTAAATGTCTTTACAACGATAATCGTTACATATATGTCTCGTTTAAAAATCATTAAGTTAGTAGTCTTGTTTTTACATATGTAGTTCATTGTTAATGTACTTAATGATATATTTACTTATCATAGTATCATGTTAACTATATATATATCCATATATATGTCATCATATAGTTTTTACAAGTTTTAACGTTCGTGAATCACCGGTCAACTTGGGTGGTCAATTGTCTATATGAAACATATTTCAATTAATCAAGTCTTAACAAGTTTGATTGCTTAACATGTTGGAAACATTTAATCATGTAAATATCAATCTCAATTAATATATATAAACATGGAAAAGTTCGGGTCACTACAGTACCTACCCGTTAAATAAATTTCGTCCCGAAATTTTAAGCTGTTGAAGGTGTTGACGAATCTTCTGGAAATAGATGCGGGTATTTCTTCTTCATCTGATCTTCACGCTCCCAGGTGAACTCGGGTCCTCTACGAGCATTCCATCGAACCTTAACAATTGGTATCTTGTTTTGCTTAAGTCTTTTAACCTCACGATCCATTATTTCGACGGGTTCTTCTATGAATTGAAGTTTTTCGTTGATTTGGATTTCATCTAACGGAATAGTGAGATCTTCTTTAGCAAAACATTTCTTCAAATTCGAGACGTGGAAAGTGTTATGTACAGCCGCGAGTTGTTGAGGTAACTCTAGTCGGTAAGCTACTGGTCCGACACGATCAATAATCTTGAATGGTCCAATATACCTTGGATTTAATTTCCCTCGTTTACCAAATCGAACAACGCCTTTCCAAGGTGCAACTTTAAGCATGACCATCTCTCCAATTTCAAATTCTATATCTTTTCTTTTAATGTCAGCGTAGCTCTTTTGTCGACTTTGGGCGGTTTTCAACCGTTGTTGAATTTGGATGATCTTCTCGGTAGTTTCTTGTATAATCTCCGGACCCGTAATCTGTCTATCCCCCACTTCACTCCAACAAATCGGAGACCTGCACTTTCTACCATAAAGTGCTTCAAACGGCGCCATCTCAATGCTTGAATGGTAGCTGTTGTTGTAGGAAAATTCTGCTAACGGTAGATGTCGATCCCAACTGTTTCCGAAATCAATAACACATGCTCGTAGCATGTCTTCAAGCGTTTGTATCGTCCTTTCGCTCTGCCCATCAGTTTGTGGATGATAGGCAGTACTCATGTCTAGACGAGTTCCTAATGCTTGCTGTAATGTCTGCCAGAATCTTGAAATAAATCTGCCATCCCTATCAGAGATAATAGAGATTGGTATTCCATGTCTGGAGACGACTTCCTTCAAATACAGTCGTGCTAACTTCTCCATCTTGTCATCTTCTCTTATTGGCAGGAAGTGTGCTGATTTGGTGAGACGGTCAACTATTACCCAAATAGTATCAAAACCACTTGCAGTCCTTGGCAATTTAGTGATGAAATCCATGGTAATGTTTTCCCATTTCCATTCCGGGATTTCGGGTTGTTGAAGTAGACCTGATAGTTTCTGATGCTCAGCTTTGACCTTAGAACACGTCAAACATTCTCCTACGTATTTAGCAACATCGGCTTTCATACCCGGCCACCAAAAATGTTTCTTGAGATCCTTGTACATCTTCCCCGTTCCAGGATGTATTGAGTATCTGGTTTTATGAGCTTCTCTAAGTACCATTTCTCTCATATCTCCAAATTTTGGCACCCAAATCCTTTCAGCCCTATACCGGGTTCCGTCTTCCCGAATATTAAGATGCTTCTCCGATCCTTTGGGTATTTCATCATTTAAATTTCCCTCTTTTAAAACTCCTTGTTGCGTGTGACGCCCCGTACTAAATCATCATGTACGGACCATCAACAACAGGATCATTACAAGGTTAAGTACTATATGCGTTTTCAAAACAGAGTTTACATTCATAAGTAAAAGTGACGTCATAACATACGTCAATTGTTTTACAAATCAAAGTATGCTTCACTCAGTAGAAGCATTAAATAAGTGTACGTGACCATAATGGTCGTTACATAACATAAGTTCATAAATAAAAAGTTTGAATGCAACATAAGTAGTCATGCGATAACAACTCTAGGCAGCGGGTTCTACAGCACGACTAGTAAGATAGCGGAAGCGACTTCAAGCACCTGAGAAAATACATGCTTAAAAAGGTCAACACAAAGGTTGGTGAGCTATAGTTTAAGTATAACAGTAACGTAAGTAGGCCACGAGATTTCAGTGCTACAACGAGCGTTTCAAAAGTATGTAAAAGTATATGCTTAACCATGGGCACCCGGTAACTAACTTAACGTTTAATGTACCCCCTTAAAGTGCACTTGGCAAGTGCGTATAACCTCGAAGTATTAAACACTCGTTAAATGCTAGCGCTACTAGCCCGAGTGGGGATGTCAAACCCTATGGATCCATATCTAAGATTCGCGTTCATGGTTCAAAAACCGATGATTAAACGTTACCGAGCTAAAGGGAATGTTTATGCCGTTGTATAACCCACACATATATAAGTTTAAGTACTCGTGCCTAGTATGTAAAACATAAAATCCGCATGTATTCTCAGTTCCCAAAATAAGTTAAAGTAAAAAGGGAATGCTATAACTCACAATGATTAGTAGTAATGGTAAGGTAGTAGTCGGAAAGTGGTGTGCAAGTAACGGTCCAAACGTCCTCAACCTAAGTCAAATAGCACTAAGTCAATAAGTCGTCTCAAAAGGTTTACAAGTACGTAATTAAGGTCATAAGGGTCATCATCAATCATCATTAAACAAAAGGTAACAAGTAAGACTCGTTTATGAAAGTCGTTTGAAACAAAGGCTGACTTCGGTCAGTCACCACGGCCTCTACCCTTACTGAATTAAGGTGAGACCAGTGGTCATGGCTCCGTCTATGAGTCCCTTAAGTGTGGTAAAATTTACAGAAGCAAACTCGTCTTGGTTTGACCGTGGTGACGGTCTAAGTGCGAGTAGGTCAGAAATTTCTGCACAACGTTAAAGGACATGGTAACGATCGGAGGGCCATAAATCCTAAACCGTAACTCGGATTAAGACGAGTCCTATATGAAAAGTTATCTACTCGAAAAGTTCTATCTAAAAATCAAGTTTAGAACAGCCCAGGTCTACTGGTCTGTTCCAGAAGCAGTAGGTCAGAAACATTTGGACAGAAACAGTAAGTTTTGAAGAGTTCCGGTTGTCTCGGTGCTTGATGTTCATCACGGTTCTCATCCTTGATGCGTATAGCTTCAAGTGTACAACTCGTTGATGTGTTAATCATCATCTTGACCAAGGTTTGTCCATCATAACTCAAGTGCAAGTGTTGTAAGTGTGTTGATGAACCAAGGTTACATCAAAGCTTAGTTTCAACACTTACATGGACTTTAGTAGTAAAAACAAGTTATAAACTTAAATCAACAACTAGTAAAGTGTATGTAAGCTTAATAGCTTTTGTTTATGACAAATTTAGAAGACCATAAGCTAGATAACTTAGATCCTTTATAAGTTTATGAAGTCATAACTAGTAAGTTATACTTCTTTGTTCTTGAAACTTAAATAGTGTTAACTTTTGTTCAAGAGAAATGAGATCAAGACTAACTTGTAGATCTTGACCAACAACCAACAAACAAGTAAACAAGGTGCATAATATGAAGTAGTAAACTTAAATAAACAAGAAAGGTTCATGGTTGTTCATACTTTAAAGATTCAAACCAAAGTTTGATCTTTAGAAAGTAAACTTGAAAGTTTACTCCATGAACTCCAAGTATGATTTTTTTTAATCAACACATGAACTTGTATTCTTTTGAAACAAAATATGTAGAACATAAACTAGTAAGTTTAGTTCTTGTGTTCTTGTTAAATACAAGATATAATGAAGAAAACAACTAGTAAGTTTGTTCCTTGAAACTTAGTAAAGAAAGACAAGTAAATAAGTAGATAATAACAAGTAACAAGACAAGTAATTAATCTTAAACTAGAATAAGTAATATCAATAAAGATTGATGATGATATATGTGGCTAAGGCCACGGTTTTAAAAGAAAAAGGAAGAAAGAAGAACTTGTTCTTGAAAGTTTGAAAGTAAGTAACAAGTAAGTAAATTATAACAAATCAATCTTTAGACAAGAGCAAGTATTAAACAACAAGTGATGATGATGATTCAAGTATCATTTGGGTTCAGTTTTCTCAAGGAAAAAGAAGAAGAAAACTTCAAGTAACTTACAAGAACTTAGAGAGAATTTGAGAGAGAAATGAATTGCAAGTATTGTGTGTTTTTGAGAAATGAGAGAATGAGAGTAGAAGTAATACAAAAGTGATCAAAAAAACCATCCCTTGCCTACAAAAACCGACGGTTTTGGGGTTCCTAGGGGGGGAGGGATTAGTCCACAAGGTAATGGCATGTTAAAGTTTAAAAAGATGGGTATTTGTTTGCCATGCATGGGGATTAGGTTGTAACAAGATTCTAAAAGCCTTTAACTAACTAGTTTCAACCTAAATGATACTTACACATGGAAGAAGTGGGCTAGTGAAACCATTTAGATGTAGGGTGGGCTTATAAGCCCATGTTCATGAGTCCATTAAACTAATTAAAGCCCAAGTTGCAAGTAATCCAATAAAAGTCCAAGTTAAGCCCAAGTAACTAACTAACCATCTTAGTTAATTAAAATGATTAATAAAATTAATCATGAATGTAAATAATACCTTAAAATATTATTCGTGCAAGTTCCGGGTGTCACAAAGACGTTTCGGGCATTTAAAGTTCAAGTACGGGCAATTAAAGCAACATGTAAATGTAATAACATACATTCGTTTAATCAAGCGTATTAATAATAATAATTATTAATAAATAACTTTGGAAAAACCAGGGTCGTTACATTACCCACCTGTTAAAGAAAATTTCGTCCCGAAATTTTAAGCTGAAATAGATGGAGGAGTCGGGAAAAGATGAGGATATTTCCGCATCATTTGATCCTCTCGTTCCCAAGTAAACTCAGGTCCTCGTTTGGCATTCCATCGTACTCGTACAATCGGAATCTTGTTGCGTTTCAAAGTTTTGATCTCACGATCCATAATCTCAACAGGTTCCTCCACAAAGTGGAGTTTGTCATCAATAGTAAGTTCTTCCAAAGGTATGATGAGTTCGGGTGCAGCAAGACACTTCTTCAAGTTTGAAACATGGAAGGTAGGATGAACTGAGCTCAATTGTGCTGGTAGATCCAAACGGTAAGCAACTGGTCCAACACGTTCCAAGATCTCGAAAGGACCAATGTATCGTGGGTTCAACTTTCCACGTTTTCCAAAACGGATCACACCTTTCCAAGGTGCAACCTTCAACATTACACGATCACCAACATTAAATTCAAAGTCTTTCCGTTTAAGATCGGCATAGCTCTTTTGGCGATCACGGGCAGTCTTAAGTCTAGCTTGGATCTGAGCAATCTTCTCCGTGGTTTCGTGAACTACCTCGGGTCCGGTGATTTGCTTTTCGCCTACTTCGGCCCAACAAATAGGAGATCGGCACTTACGACCATACAATGCTTCAAAAGGTGCAGCATTAATGCTAGAGTGATAACTGTTGTTGTACGAGAATTCGGCGAGTGGCAAATGCCTTTCCCAGGCCTTTCCAAAATCAATGACACATGCACGCAGCATGTCCTCCAAGGTCTGAATCGTTCGTTCACTTTGCCCGTCAGTCTGAGGATGATAAGCAGTACTCATGTCAAGACGAGTTCCCATGGCTTCTTGCAAAGAACGCCAAAATCTGGAAGCAAAACGGGGATCGCGATCGGAGATGATTGATAAAGGTACACCATGACGAGATACAACCTCTTTGATGTACAGCTGAGCAAGTCTTTCCATTGTATCAGTTTCCTTCATCGCTAGGAAGTGTGCAGATTTGGTAAGGCGGTCAACAATAACCCAAATAGTATCGCATCCGCCCACCGTCTTTGGCAGCTTAGTAATGAAATCCATTGTGATCCTTTCCCACTTCCATTGTGGGATTTCCGGCTGTTGAAGTAACCCAGAAGGTCTCTGATGCTCGGCTTTAACCTTCGAGCAAGTCAAACACTTACCAACATAAGTCGCAACGTCCTTCTTAAGATTCGGCCACCAATACTGTTCTTTAAGGTCGTGGTACATCTTACCTGCACCGGGGTGAATCGAATATCTCGATTTGTGTGCTTCATCAAGTATCAGGCTTCGTAGATCTCCATAGTAAGGTACCCAAATTCTTCCGGCATAACATCGGAGTCCAGACTCTCTAACCTCGAATCGAGAGACAAGTATGTTCAAATGCTCGTGAGATATGTTCTCCTCCTTGAGAGCCTCAACTTGGGCTACTCTGATCTGGTTGTTGAGGTTCGAATGGATGGTGATGTTCAGAGCCCTAACACGGAGAGGTGCCGTCCTCTCCTTTCGGCTTAAAGCGTCAGCTACAACATTGGCCTTGCCAGGGTGATAACGGAGTTCACAATCGTAGTCGTTGAGCGTCTCGATCCATCGACGCTGTCTCATATTTAGTTGCTTCTGATCAAAGATGTGCTGGAGACTCTTGTGGTCGGTGAAGATAGTGCTCTTAGTTCCATACAGATAATGTCTCCACAATTTGAGTGCAAAGACAACGGCTCCAAGTTCAAGATCATGTGTAGTGTAGTTCCGCTCGTGAATCTTCAATTGGCGGGAGGCATAGGCAATAACCTTTGATCGTTGCATCAGTACACAACCAAAACCACTCTTCGATGCATCGCAATAAACAACAAAGTCGTCACTGCCTTCAGGGAGTGATAGGATAGGTGCGGAGGTTAACTTCTTCTTCAAAGTTTGGAATGCTGATTCGTGTGTGGGTTCCCAAATGAACTTCTTGCCCTTGTGAGTCAGTGCGGTCAAAGGACGCGCAATCAGAGAAAATCCTTCGATAAACCTTCGATAATAACCGGCAAGACCTAGAAATTGGCGAATATGCGTTGGAGTAGTGGGGGTCTCCCACTTGCTGATGGCTTCAATCTTGGCGGGATCAACTTTGATACCCTGGTCGCTCACAACATGACCCAAAAACTGTACTTCCTTCAACCAAAATTCGCACTTGGAGAATTTGGCGTAAAGTTGCTCTTGTCTTAAGAGTTCAAGCACTAGCCGAAGGTGTTGCTCATGTTCTTCTTCGCTCTTAGAGTAGATGAGGATATCATCTATGAAGACGATAACAAACTTATCCAAGTAAGGCTTGCAGACACGATTCATGAGATCCATGAACACGGCAGGGGCATTTGTCAAACCGAATGGCATCACGAGGAACTCATAATGACCATAACGAGTCCTGAATGCAGTTTTCATCACGTCACTTTCCTTCACCCTCAGCTGGTGATATCCGGATCGTAAATCGATCTTTGAATAAACGCTCGATCCTTGTAGTTGATCAAAAAGATCATCAATTCGTGGAAGAGGATATCGATTCTTGATAGTCAATTTGTTGAGTTCACGGTAGTCGATACACATACGGAAGGATCCATCCTTCTTCTTTACAAACAACACAGGTGCGCCCCAAGGCGAGAAGCTTGGTTGGATAAACCCTCAATCTAATAGCTCTTGTAGTTGACTCTGTAATTCTTGCATCTCGGAAGGTGCGAGTCTATAAGGTGCGCGAGCTACAGGTGCAGCTCCTGGCACTAAGTCAATCTGAAACTCTACTGCCCTCGGTGGCGGTAATCCAGGCAGTTCTTCGGGGAAGACATCGGAAAACTCGTTCACAATACGCACATCGTTCACGTTCTCCACCTCAGTTTCTACTGCTTTCACATGTGCTAGGACAGCAAAGCGTCCCTTCTTCATAATCTTTTGCGCTTTCACGCAACTAATGAGGTTCAACTTCGAGGTACACCTCTCTCCATAGATAACCAGTGGTTCGCCATCTCCTTGAGGTATGCGAAGTGCTTTATCTCCACAGATAACATCGGCCTTTATCTTGCTCAACCAATCCATACCGACGATCGCGTCAAAACTTCCCAGTTTGATAGGTATCAAATCAATTTCGAAATCTGCACCAGCTATGTTGATAATAGCTCCACGACTAATATGGTCAACCTTTTCAAGTTTTCCATTGGCTACCTCGACAAGCATACTTTCCTTCAAAGGAACTAACGACCAATCTAACTTATCACAAAAATGTCTACACACATAGCTCCTATCGGCACCAGTATCAAATAGGACAGAAGCTAAAAGATTGTTGATCTTGAATATACCTGTCACCAAGTCGGGGTTGTCGCGAGCGTCCCTTGCATTAACGTTGAAGGCTCTAGCACGTGGTGGTCCGCCATCCTTACGCTTGTTAGGACACTCGTTTCTGAAATGGCCCGTCTTTCCACATTCATAACACTTCTTAGGCCCATTGTTGTTGTGGTTTGGCTTCACATTCAAAGTGGTAACCTTGCAATCCTTGCCAACATGTCCAGATCGTTGGCACTTCTCACAGATAACATTGCAATACCCAGTGTGGTGCTTGTAGCACCTATTGCATTGTGGTAGGGTTCCTTTGTAGTTCGGCTTGGTGCGGTTGTTGTTGTTGGGGTTGGTGTTATTGTTGTGCATGTTGTTGTTTTGCCTGAACCCTTCATGTCGCTTTGCCGGGTTTTGATCATAGTTCCTACCCCTGTTGTTGTTGTGGTTGTTGTCCCATTTCCTCTTTTCACCACTAACAGTTTCAAACTTAGCCTTCTCCGGCTCGTCAAGGATGATTTGATTCAAGAGAGTATGCGCCATGCGCATTGCTTCGGGAACACTTGGTGGCTTGGATGAGGTAACATTACCCTTGTTGGACTTAGGAAGTCCCGAGAAGTACTTCTCCAAACGCTTAAATTCGGGGGTGACCATGGTTGGACACATAAGAGCCAATTCCAAAAACCTACGGTTGTAGTTGTTAAGGTCGTTCCCTACGGTTTTCAATTGCATAAATTCGATTTCCATCTTTTGAATCTCGGTTCTCGGACAGTATTCCTCGATCATAGCACATTTAAATTCTTCCCAAGGCGTAGCATACGCCTCATCAATTCCTTTCGCTTGGGCCATGGTATTCCACCATGTGAGCGCGCCATCAGACAGCGTGCAAGATGCAAATTTCGTTTTGTTAGCCTCAGAACAGTTGCTAACCCTGAATACCGATTCCAACTTTTCGAACCATCTGGTGAGACCGACGGGTCCCTCAGTGCCACTGAAGTAGTGTGGCTTGCAGTTTTGGAATTCCTTGTAAGTACACCCATCTCGGACGACAGGTGGATTGACAGGTGGTGGTGGTGGAACTTGGGGTTGCCTTTCAGCTAGTGCAGCAGCGACTCGCTCGTTAATCATTTCTTCAATTTGTGCCGCGGTGGGGATAGATCTCCCGTTGGCCATGATGTTCTATACAAACATTTTGACTCAAGTCAAAATCCATTATGCAAATAATAATAATATAGTATATAACAACCAACATGAAAACAGCACAACACATGTTGATTAAGTAATGCAAGCATATATAAGTACCACAAAACCATGATATGATAACGTAAATAGAACACTTGCGCAAGAAGTAAGCAACACAAATTCCATTCATTAATGATAATAAGTTCATACATTACAATAAGTTCGTACATTACATAAGTGAAATATGAAATTACAAAAAGAGATTACAATACAGAATCTAGTACAAAGTCCTACGGCGATGGTGGGTACAAGATGTCCAAAACATGAGCCAACTGCTCCTCGAGCTCAGTAACTCGAGTCTGGAGAATCTCAATCTCCCGCCTCATTTCCTCATAAGAGGAAGATGGTGGGGCAGGTGGTGCTGGCGGTGCAGGTGGAGCCGGTGGTGCTGAAGTGGATGGTCTGGCTCTGGGTGGAGACGGTAATATCAGTGGGTCGGCGGGGTACGGCACCAGCCGTTTACGAGCAGTGATCCTACGACGCCGACCATAAGCGTCAGTGACAGTACGACCAGGAATTATGCCAGCGAAGCGATACCGCTTCTTCGGCGGGGTAGAAGGTGCCTGAATCGGTCGGTCAGCGGGATCCTCCTCATCACTGGAGTCGTCAGATGAGGTGTCGTCTGAAGAAGCATCGGTGGAAGAACCGTCGTCTGAATCATGCGGTGGTGGCGCGGGTGGCTCAACATATCCGAAAGCGGCCAACATCTGTCGGTGTCGGCCTGGCGTAATCACGGCTAAGCGGCCGTCGGCAGTGCGTCGGCAAGGTGTGCGCCAGTGGTTACGGAAGGGACCTTCCCCGAACTCCGCGGGGATCTCCATGCCACCAATGCGAGCCAGTTGCCTCAGGGGTCTGGAAGAAGACGCCGGGATAGGCACACTAGAGCTAGCTCCAGAACTAGAGGCGCCGGGGTCGCCAGTGGGTGTCGGGGCCGGAATGTCAGCAGCAGCAGCAGCAGCAACAGGTGCAGCAGTGGGTGGAACAACGGGGCCTGAGCCGCTCGGGATATCAGTAGGTGGAACGTCCGACATCTGAACAAGGAAAAATAAATTTTCCATGTCAGTATGTCATAAAGCAAGCAAATAATAGGCCAACAGTTTAAATCATGTATAACAATAAGTAGCATGGCAATATCAGTAATCGTACGAAACTAGCATGCAATCGAAAGCAAGTAATAGCATGCAGTAGTGAAATCACGTAGTAGCATACGGCATATAGCAGTAACAGTAAGCAGCAGCATGCAGTAAGTTCAGCGGAAACAAGTAAACTAACAAGTTGTAGATTAGCCCTATTAGTGAATCCTACTAGGGTCGGTCTTAGACTCACTAATGCATCCTAATTCCCTACAACCAATGCTCTGATACCAAATGTGACGCCCCGTACTAAATCATCATGTACGGACCATCAACAACAGGATCATTACAAGGTTAAGTACTATATGCGTTTTCAAAACAGAGTTTACATTCATAAGTAAAAGTGACGTCATAACATACGTCAATTGTTTTACAAATCAAAGTATGCTTCACTCAGTAGAAGCATTAAATAAGTGTACGTGACCATAATGGTCGTTACATAACATAAGTTCATAAATAAAAAGTTTGAATGCAACATAAGTAGTCATGCGATAACAACTCTAGGCAGCGGGTTCTACAGCACGACTAGTAAGATAGCGGAAGCGACTTCAAGCACCTGAGAAAATACATGCTTAAAAAGGTCAACACAAAGGTTGGTGAGCTATAGTTTAAGTATAACAGTAACGTAAGTAGGCCACGAGATTTCAGTGCTACAACGAGCGTTTCAAAAGTATGTAAAAGTATATGCTTAACCATGGGCACCCGGTAACTAACTTAACGTTTAATGTACCCCCTTAAAGTGCACTTGGCAAGTGCGTATAACCTCGAAGTATTAAACACTCGTTAAATGCTAGCGCTACTAGCCCGAGTGGGGATGTCAAACCCTATGGATCCATATCTAAGATTCGCGTTCATGGTTCAAAAACCGATGATTAAACGTTACCGAGCTAAAGGGAATGTTTATGCCGTTGTATAACCCACACATATATAAGTTTAAGTACTCGTGCCTAGTATGTAAAACATAAAATCCGCATGTATTCTCAGTTCCCAAAATAAGTTAAAGTAAAAAGGGAATGCTATAACTCACAATGATTAGTAGTAATGGTAAGGTAGTAGTCGGAAAGTGGTGTGCAAGTAACGGTCCAAACGTCCTCAACCTAAGTCAAATAGCACTAAGTCAATAAGTCGTCTCAAAAGGTTTACAAGTACGTAATTAAGGTCATAAGGGTCATCATCAATCATCATTAAACAAAAGGTAACAAGTAAGACTCGTTTATGAAAGTCGTTTGAAACAAAGGCTGACTTCGGTCAGTCACCACGGCCTCTACCCTTACTGAATTAAGGTGAGACCAGTGGTCATGGCTCCGTCTATGAGTCCCTTAAGTGTGGTAAAATTTACAGAAGCAAACTCGTCTTGGTTTGACCGTGGTGACGGTCTAAGTGCGAGTAGGTCAGAAATTTCTGCACAACGTTAAAGGACATGGTAACGATCGGAGGGCCATAAATCCTAAACCGTAACTCGGATTAAGACGAGTCCTATATGAAAAGTTATCTACTCGAAAAGTTCTATCTAAAAATCAAGGTTAGAACAGCCCAGGTCTACTGGTCTGTTCCAGAAGCAGTAGGTCAGAAACATTTGGACAGAAACAGTAAGTTTTGAAGAGTTCCGGTTGTCTCGGTGCTTGATGTTCATCACGGTTCTCATCCTTGATGCGTATAGCTTCAAGTGTACAACTCGTTGATGTGTTAATCATCATCTTGACCAAGGTTTGTCCATCATAACTCAAGTGCAAGTGTTGTAAGTGTGTTGATGAACCAAGGTTACATCAAAGCTTAGTTTCAACACTTACATGGACTTTAGTAGTAAAAACAAGTTATAAACTTAAATCAACAACTAGTAAAGTGTATGTAAGCTTAATAGCTTTTGTTTATGACAAATTTAGAAGACCATAAGCTAGATAACTTAGATCCTTTATAAGTTTATGAAGTCATAACTAGTAAGTTATACTTCTTTGTTCTTGAAACTTAAATAGTGTTAACTTTTGTTCAAGAGAAATGAGATCAAGACTAACTTGTAGATCTTGACCAACAACCAACAAACAAGTAAACAAGGTGCATAATATGAAGTAGTAAACTTAAATAAACAAGAAAGGTTCATGGTTGTTCATACTTTAAAGATTCAAACCAAAGTTTGATCTTTAGAAAGTAAACTTGAAAGTTTACTCCATGAACTCCAAGTATGATTTTTTTTAATCAACACATGAACTTGTATTCTTTTGAAACAAAATATGTAGAACATAAACTAGTAAGTTTAGTTCTTGTGTTCTTGTTAAATACAAGATATAATGAAGAAAACAACTAGTAAGTTTGTTCCTTGAAACTTAGTAAAGAAAGACAAGTAAATAAGTAGATAATAACAAGTAACAAGACAAGTAATTAATCTTAAACTAGAATAAGTAATATCAATAAAGATTGATGATGATATATGTGGCTAAGGCCACGGTTTTAAAAGAAAAAGGAAGAAAGAAGAACTTGTTCTTGAAAGTTTGAAAGTAAGTAACAAGTAAGTAAATTATAACAAATCAATCTTTAGACAAGAGCAAGTATTAAACAACAAGTGATGATGATGATTCAAGTATCATTTGGGTTCGGTTTTCTCAAGGAAAAAGAAGAAGAAAACTTCAAGTAACTTACAAGAACTTAGAGAGAATTTGAGAGAGAAATGAATTGCAAGTATTGTGTGTTTTTGAGAAATGAGAGAATGAGAGTAGAAGTAATACAAAAGTGATCAAAAAAACCATCCCTTGCCTACAAAAACCGACGGTTTTGGGGTTCCTAGGGGGGGAGGGATTAGTCCACAAGGTAATGGCATGTTAAAGTTTAAAAAGATGGGTATTTGTTTGCCATGCATGGGGATTAGGTTGTAACAAGATTCTAAAAGCCTTTAACTAACTAGTTTCAACCTAAATGATACTTACACATGGAAGAAGTGGGCTAGTGAAACCATTTAGATGTAGGGTGGGCTTATAAGCCCATGTTCATGAGTCCATTAAACTAATTAAAGCCCAAGTTGCAAGTAATCCAATAAAAGTCCAAGTTAAGCCCAAGTAACTAACTAACCATCTTAGTTAATTAAAATGATTAATAAAATTAATCATGAATGTAAATAATACCTTAAAATATTATTCGTGCAAGTTCCGGGTGTCACAAAGACGTTTCGGGCATTTAAAGTTCAAGTACGGGCAATTAAAGCAACATGTAAATGTAATAACATACATTCGTTTAATCAAGCGTATTAATAATAATAATTATTAATAAATAACTTTGGAAAAACCAGGGTCGTTACATTGCGCCTCCTTTATTTGAGTAGTAATGTTATTATGAATCATTATATTCATAGATTTTACTCGAATGGGTTCTCTGTCCTTCCTGCTCAAGGCATCGGCTACCACATTTGCCTTCCCCGGGTGGTAACGAATCTCAAAGTCATAATCATTCAACAATTCAATCCACCTACGCTGCCTCATATTCAGTTGTTTCTGATTAAATATGTGTTGAAGACTTTTATGGTCGGTATATATAATACTTTTGACCCCATATAAGTAGTGCCTCCAAGTCTTTAATGCAAAAACAACCGCGCCTAATTCCAAATCATGCGTCGTATAATTTTGCTCGTGAATCTTCAATTGTCTAGAGGCATAAGCAATCACCTTCGTTCGTTGCATTAATACACAACCGAGACCTTGCTTTGATGCGTCACAATAAATCACAAAATCATCATTCCCTTCAGGCAATGACAATATAGGTGCCGTAGTTAGCTTTTTCTTCAATAACTGAAACGCTTTCTCTTGTTCATCCTTCCATTCAAATTTCTTCCCTTTATGCGTTAATGCAGTCAAGGGTTTTGCTATTCTGGAAAAGTCTTGGATGAACCTTCTGTAGTAACCAGCTAGTCCTAAAAACTGGCGTATGTGTTTCGGAGTTTTCGGGGTTTCCCACTTTTCAACAGTTTCTATCTTTGCCGGATCCACCTTAATACCTTCTTTGTTCACTATGTGACCGAGGAATTGAACTTCTTCCAACCAAAATGCACACTTTGAAAACTTAGCGTACAATTCTTCCTTCCTCAATACTTCTAACACCTTTCTCAAATGTTCACCGTGTTCTTGGTCATTCTTTGAGTAAATAAGTATGTCATCAATGAAAACAATGACAAACTTGTCAAGGTATGGTCCACACACTCGGTTCATAAGGTCCATGAACACAGCTGGTGCATTAGTTAAACCAAACGGCATGACCATAAACTCGTAATGACCGTAACGTGTTCTGAAAGCAGTCTTTGGAATATCATCTTCTTTCACCCGCATTTGATGATACCCGGAACGTAAGTCAATCTTTGAATAAACAGACGAGCCTTGTAGTTGATCAAATAAGTCGTCGATTCTCGGTAGTGGGTAGCGGTTCTTGATGGTAAGTTTGTTCAACTCTCGGTAGTCGATACACAACCTGAATGTACCATCTTTCTTCTTGACAAACAAAACAGGAGCTCCCCACGGTGATGTGCTTGGTCGAATGAAACCACGCTCTAAAAGTTCTTGTAATTGGCTTTGCAGTTCTTTCATCTCGCTGGGTGCGAGTCTGTAAGGAGCACGAGCTATTGGTGCAGCTCCTGGTACAAGATCTATTTGAAATTCAACGGATCGATGTGGGGGTAATCCCGGTAATTCCTTCGGAAATACATCGGGAAATTCTTTTGCAATGGGAACATCATTGATGCTCTTTTCTTCAGTTTGTACTTTCTCGACGTCTGCTAGAACAGCATAGCAACCTTTTCTTATTAGTTTTTGTGCCTTCAAATTACTAATAAGATGTAGCTTCATGTTGCCCTTTTCTCCGTACACCATTAAGGGTTTTCCTTTTTCTCGTATAATGCGAATTGCATTTTTGTAACAAACGATCTCCGCTTTCACTTCTTTCAACCAGTCCATACCGATTATCACATCAAAACTCCCTAACTCTACTGGTATCAAATCAATCTTAAATGTTTCGCTAACCAGTTTAATTTCTCGATTCCGACATATATTATCTGCTGAAATTAATTTACCATTTGCTAATTCGAGTAAAAATTTACTATCCAAAGGCGTCAATGGACAACTTAATTTAGCACAAAAATCTCTACTCATATAGCTTCTATCCGCACCTGAATCAAATAAAACGTAAGCAGATTTATTGTCAATAAGAAACGTACCCGTAACAAGCTCCGGGTCTTCCTGTGCCTCTACCGCATTAATATTGAAAACTCTTCCACGGCCTTGTCCATTCGTGTTCTCCTGGTTCGGGCAATTTCTAATAATGTGGCCTGGTTTTCCACATTTATAACAAACTACATTGGCATAACTTGCTCCGACACTACTTGCTCCGCCATTACTCATTCCGACACCATTTGTTCCTTTCGTTCTATTAACCCCTGGTCCGTAGACCTCACACTTTGCCGCGCTATGACCATTTCTTTTACACTTGTTGCAAAATTTGGTGCAGAACCCCGAGTGATTCTTTTCACACCTTTGGCATAGCTGCTTCTGATTGTTGTTGCGGTTATTATTATTGTTGGGATGATTGTTGTAGTTGCTGTTGTTGTTGTTGTTGTTGTTGTTGTTGGGCCGTTTGTTGTAGTTGCAATTGATGTTGCGATTGTTGGGATAATTGTTGCGATTATTGTTGTAATTGCTGTTGTTGTTGTATTGGTGATTCTTATCACCGTTTTCCTCCCACTTTCTTTTGACTTGCTTCACATTGGCCTCTTCAGCAGTCTGTTCTTTAATTCTTTCTTCAATCTGGTTCACTAGTTTGTGAGCCATTCTACATGCCTGTTGTATGGAGGCGGGCTCGTGTGAACTTATATCTTCTTGGATTCTTTCCGGTAATCCTTTCACAAACGCGTCGATCTTCTCTTCCTCATCTTCGAATGCTCCCGGACACAATAGGCACAATTCTGTGAATCGTCTTTCGTACGTGGTAATATCAAATCCTTGGGTTCGTAACCCTCTAAGTTCTGTCTTGAGCTTATTGACCTCGGTTCTAGGACGGTACTTCTCGTTCATCAAGTGCTTGAATGCTGACCACGGTAGTGCGTACGCATCGTCTTGTCCCACTTGCTCTAGATAGGTATTCCACCATGTTAACGCAGAACCTGTGAAGGTATGCGTAGCGTACTTTACTTTGTCCTCTTCAGTACACTTACTTATGGCAAACACCGATTCGACCTTCTCGGTCCACCGTTTCAATCCGATCGGTCCTTTGGTTCCATCAAATTCCAAAGGTTTGCAGGCAGTGAATTCTTTGTAGGTGCATCCTACACGATTTCCTGTACTGCTAGATCCAAGGTTATTGTTGGTATGTAGCGCAGCCTGTACTGCGGCTATGTTTGAAGCTAGAAAAGTACGGAATTCCTCTTCATTCATATTCACGGTGTGTCGAGTAGTCGGTGCCATTTCCTTCAAAATAGTTAAATGGAACAAGTTAATCATACAGAATATTAAGAGTAGTTAATAGTATTTCGTAGCATAATATGAACTCATTTATAAAAGCTTTTTCTTCATATTAGCGTTTTATAAGTTTAAATTCGGGTAGTACCTACCCGTTAAGTTCATACTTAGTAGCTAATATACAATTCAACTACTACAATTCTATATGAAAAACTGATTATAATAATATTTCGCGTTCAAACTTTTATACAATATTTTACAAACTTACAATACCGCTTATTTTACATAAAGCATGAAATATAGCACACAATAACTTTGATACAAGATAGTTGTGAAGATAATTCTAGCTAGTACACAAGTCGTTCAGCAAAGGCAATAAAGACACGTAATTCATACGTCCAGAAACAAGTCATGCATTCTGGTTTTACTAGGACTACTTCCCATCCTTGGTCTTGTGCAACATAACCGTTATGGCCGTTGATAAGACAGCGTGTTGTAACGTCGTCAAAGGGACGAGGGTTAGGTAATGTCCAACAGTCCCGTAATAATCTAAAAACCTCATTTCTTACCCCAATTACCGACTCCGTCACTTGTGGAAACGTTTTGTTTAATAGTTGTAGCCCGATGTTCTTGTTCTCACTTTGGTGAGAAGCGAACATTACTAATCCGTAAGCATAACATGCTTCTTTATGTTGCATGTTAGCCGCTTTTTCTAAATCACGAAGTCCAATATTCGGATATATTGAGTCAAAATAATTTCTTAACCCGTTGCGTAAAATAGCATTTGGGTTCCCCGCAATATATGCGTCAAAGTAAACACATCGTAACTTATGGGTTTCCCAATGTGATATCCCCCATCTTTCAAACGAAAGTCTCTTATAAACCAAGACATTCTTGGAACGTTCTTCGAATGTCTTACAAACTGATCTCGCCTTAAATAGTTGTGCCGAAGAATTCTGACCGACTCTAGACAAGATTTCATCAATCATGTCTCCGGGTAGGTCTCTTAAAATATTGGGTTGTCTATCCATTTTGTGTTTTTAAACTGTAAAATAGACAAGAGTTAGATTCATAAAAAAATACTTATTAATACAAGCAATTTTTACATATATCATAAAGCATAAGAACACTATATTACATATATTACACCACACGAATACAACTATCTTATTCTGACTCGCTCGTTTCTTCTTCTTCGGTTTTGGTTCGTTTTGCCAAGTTTCTAGGGATATATGATGTTCCCCTAATACGAGCCGTCGTTGTCCACATTGGTTTAGAAAAACCTGGTGGTTTAGAGGTTCCCGGGTCATTGTTACAACTTAAGGACTTCGGGGGTTGACGATACATATAAAGTTCATCGGGGTTGGAATTAGATTTCTCTATTTTTATGCCCTTTCCCTTATTATTTTCTTTTGCCTTTTTAAATTCAGTTGGGGTAATTTCTATAACATCATCGGAATTCTCGTCGGAATCCGATTCATCGGAGAATTGGTAATCCTCCCAATATTTTGCTTCCTTGGCGGAAACACCATTGACCATAATTAACCTTGGTCGGTTGGTTGAGGATTTTCTTTTACTTAACCGTTTTATTATTTCCCCCACCGGTTCTATTTCTTCATCCGGTTCTGATTCTTCTTCCGGTTCCGATTCTTCTTCCGGTTCCGACTCTTCTTCTGGTTCCTCTTCGGGAACTTGTGAATCAGTCCACGAATCATTCCAATTTACATTTGACTCTTCATTATTATTAGGTGAGTCAATGGGACTTGTTCTAGAGGTAGACATCTATCACATAGTATCAAACACGTTAAGAGATTAATATATCACATAATATTCATATGTTAAAAATATATAGTTTCCAACAAAAATGTTAAGCAATCATTTTTAAAGAAAACACGGTCGAAGTCCAGACTCACTAATGCATCCTAACAAACTCGATAAGACACACTAATGCAAATTTTCTGGTTCTCTAAGACCAACGCTCGGATACCAACTGAAATGTCCCGTTCTTATTGATTAAAAACGTTCCATATTAATTGATTTCGTTGCGAGGTTTTGACCTCTATATGAGATGTTTTTCAAAGACTGCATTCATTTTTAAAACAAACCATAACCTTTATTTCATAAATAAAGGTTTAAAAAGCTTTACGTAGATTATCAAATAATGATAATCTAAAATATCCTGTTTACACACGACCATTACATAATGGTTTACAATACAAATATGTTACATCGAAATCAGTTTCTTGAATGCAGTTTTTACACAATATCATACAAACATGGACTCCAAATCTTGTCCTTATTTTAGTATGCAACAGCGGAAGCTCTTAATATTCACCTGAGAATAAACATGCTTTAAACGTCAACAAAAATGTTGGTGAGTTATAGGTTTAACCTATATATATCAAATCGTAACAATAGACCACAAGATTTCATATTTCAATACACATCCCATACATAGAGATAAAAATCATTCATATGGTGAACACCTGGTAACCGACATTAACAAGATGCATATATAAGAATATCCCCATCATTCCGGGACACCCTTCGGATATGATATAAATTTCGAAGTACTAAAGCATCCGGTACTTTGGATGGGGTTTGTTAGGCCCAATAGATCTATCTTTAGGATTCACGTCAATTAGGGTGTCTGTTCCCTAATTCTTAGATTACCAGACTTAATAAAAAGGGGCATATTCGATTTCGATAATTCAACCATAGAATGTAGTTTCACGTACTTGTGTCTATTTTGTAAATCATTTTATAAAACCTGCATGTATTCTCATCCCAAAAATATTAGATTTTAAAAGTGGGACTATAACTCACTTTCACAGATTTTTACTTCGTCGGGAAGTAAGACTTGGCCACTGGTTGATTCACGAACCTATAACAATATATACATATATATCAAAGTATGTTCAAAATATATTTACAACACTTTTAATATATTTCGATGTTTTAAGTTTATTAAGTCAGCTGTCCTCGTTAGTAACCTACAACTAGTTGTCCACAGTTAGATGTACAGAAATAAATCGATAAATATTATCTTGAATCAATCCACGACCCAGTGTATACGTATCTCAGTATTGATCACAACTCAAACTATATATATTTTGGAATCAACCTCAACCCTGTATAGCTAACTCCAACATTCACATATAGAGTGTCTATGGTTGTTCCGAAATATATATAGATGTGTCGACATGATAGGTCGAAACATTGTATACGTGTCTATGGTATCTCAAGATTACATAATATACAATACAAGTTGATTAAGTTATGGTTGGAATAGATTTGTTACCAATTTTCACGTAGCTAAAATGAGAAAAATTATCCAATCTTGTTTTACCCATAACTTCTTCATTTTAAATCCGTTTTGAGTGAATCAAATTGCTATGGTTTCATATTGAACTCTATTTTATGAATCTAAACAAAAAAGTATAGGTTTATAGTCGGAAAAATAAGTTACAAGTCGTTTTTGTAAAGGTAGTCATTTCAGTCGAAAGAACGACGTCTAGATGACCATTTTAGAAAACATACTTCCACTTTGAATTTAATCATAATTTTTGGATATAGTTTCATGTTCATAATAAAAATCATTTTCTCAGAATAACAACTTTAAAATCAAAGTTTATCATAGTTTTTAATTAACTAACCCAAAACAGCCCGCGGTGTTACTACGACGGCGTAAATCCGGTTTTACGGTGTTTTTCGTGTTTCCAGGTTTTAAATCATTAAGTTAGCATATCATATAGATATAGAACATGTGTTTAGTTGATTTTAAAAGTCAAGTTAGAAGGATTAACTTTTGTTTGCGAACAAGTTTAGAATTAACTAAACTATGTTCTAGTGATTACAAGTTTAAACCTTCGAATAAGATAGCTTTATATGTATGAATCGAATGATGTTATGAACATCATTACTACCTTAAGTTCCTTGGATAAACCTACTGGAAAAGAGAAAAATGGATCTAGCTTCAATGGATCCTTGGATGGCTCGAAGTTCTTGAAGCAGAATCATGACACGAAAACAAGTTCAAGTAAGATCATCACTTGAAATAAGATTGTTATAGTTATAGAAATTGAACCAAAGTTTGAATATGATTATTACCTTGTATTAGAATGATAACCTACTGTAAGAAACAAAGATTTCTTGAGGTTGGATGATCACCTTACAAGATTGGAAGTGAGCTAGCAAACTTGAAAGTATTCTTGATTTTATGAAACTAAAACTTTTGGAATTTATGAAGAACACTTAGAACTTGAAGATAGAACTTGAGAGAGATCAATTAGATGAAGAAAATTGAAGAATTAAAGTGTTTGTAGGTGTTTTTGGTCGTTGGTATATGGATTAGATATAAAGGATATGTAATTTTGTTTTCATGTAAATAAGTCATGAATGATTACTCATATTTTTGTAATTTTATGAGATATTTCATGCTAGTTGCCAAATGATGGTTCCCACATGTGTTAGGTGACTCACATGGGCTGCTAAGAGCTGATCATTGGAGTGTATATACCAATAGTACATACATCTAAAAGCTGTGTATTGTACGAGTACGAATACGGGTGCATACGAGTAGAATTGTTGATGAAACTGAACGAGGATGTAATTGTAAGCATTTTTGTTAAGTAGAAGTATTTTGATAAGTGTATTGAAGTCTTTCAAAAGTGTATAAATACATATTAAAACACTACATGTATATACATTTTAACTGAGTCGTTAAGTCATCGTTAGTCGTTACATGTAAGTGTTGTTTTGAAACCTTTAGGTTAACGATCTTGTTAAATGTTGTTAACCCAATGTTTATAATATCAAATGAGATTTTAAATTATTATATTATCATGATATTATCATGTATGAATATCTCTTAATATGATATATATACATTAAATGTCTTTACAACGATAATCGTTACATATATGTCTCGTTTAAAAATCATTAAGTTAGTAGTCTTGTTTTTACATATGTAGTTCATTGTTAATGTACTTAATGATATATTTACTTATCATAGTATCATGTTAACTATATATATATCCATATATATGTCATCATATAGTTTTTACAAGTTTTAACGTTCGTGAATCACCGGTCAACTTGGGTGGTCAATTGTCTATATGAAACATATTTCAATTAATCAAGTCTTAACAAGTTTGATTGCTTAACATGTTGGAAACATTTAATCATGTAAATATCAATCTCAATTAATATATATAAACATGGAAAAGTTCGGGTCACTACAAATACTCCATTAAAAGATAGATATAACAGGTTGTTTCACATGGATTCTTCTCCCATGGATACGTTGTCTGAGAAATGTAGTAATGGTGTTTGGAGCTTCGTTTAGAACAGGAACAATTTGCGAGGTAGAACTGAGAATATGTTGCGTGATTTGTTGTGGAAGTAGACTGCCCGGTTCTCCATGATAAGCCAGATTCATGGCTATGTTCGATATCTAATGATGGGGCATATACTGTGAAAGAGTCCCGGGTTTATATGGATCGGCACATTCTTCATGGTTCGGATATTGGTACTTCTTGGTTTAAGTTCGTGCCTCATAAAGTCAACGTGTTTATTTGGCGTCTTCGTCTCGAGTGTCTTCCCGTTCGTTGGAATCTTTCCGCTAAAGGGTTAGATATTGTTTCCATCGTTTGTCCGTCTTGCAACAATGGAGTAGAGACATGCAAACACGTGTTTTTCGATTGTAATCTTGCTCGTGAGGTATGGCTTAAGGTTCGCATTTGGCTTAATTGTGGTTTGCCTTTTTTTGACTCGTGGGATTCTTTTTTATCATGGTTGGAAGGCGTTCGATTACAAGTGACTTCAAAGAATAAGATTATTGCGGTGGTGGTTACGTGCTTATGGGTTATGTGGCGTTTTCGTAACGGTCTTGTGTTTAATGATTCTTTTTGTAGTAGAAGTAACTTATTTGATGTTACTCCCTCCATCCCATAATTATTGTCCTATTTGACTTTTTCTAGTCTTTGTTATTCAACTTTGACTTCAAATATTTTAATTTGTGTTATATAATATTTGATGAAATTTATGAGAATGGATTGAGTTTTTAAACGTGTTTTCATTGATATAACTTTCATCGAGTGTTATATAACATAACGAAAGAAAATTATAGTCAAAGTTGTTATCAAAAGACTTGAAAAAGTCAAACAGGACAATAATTATGGGACAGAGGGAGTATTAGATTAGTTGCTTTTCGTTGGTTGAAAAATAGGGGTCAATGTGTTTCTAATTGGAACACTTGGCTTGCTACTCATTTGTAATTATCCCTTAGCGTCTTGCTAGGGATCGGTTTTCTAATATAATCATTTTTTGGCCGTTAAAAAAAAAAAACTTAAAGAAGAAATCCATACATGGTTAATAAAATTAGTTGTAAAAATACCCGACAACCCAAGACTTTAAGCATATGATTATCCAATTTTGATGCTTCGATTCAAAATATCCGCTACAAAACTGAACATAAATAATTATGGATTGAACAACAGAATCCAGTTAATGTAGCATCACGATTATAGTCAGCAACGATGCATCTTAATAGGTTATCACCTGTCGATTAAATTAAAGAATCAAGTGCTTAATTTTGAGACGTTAAATCTTAAATTGATGCAATCATAAGATATATGAACTGCAATTGTGGAAATTGGATTTCAATTTGATTTACAGTAATTTTGAAGCATAGAAGGTACAAATTTCAATTAAATGGTTGTCTCATGAACTGATGTAATCAAAACTCCAATTCGATGAAATTAGGACGTTAAACTTATTGAAATATGATCCTTGAACTGCGATTAAGAAGCTTTATGAATGAGTTTTGGATCAAAAACATCACAAGTAAAGAATCATCGATGAACAAGTCTGTTTTCATGAAGATGAAGATGAACACTACATGAAAATCGGACACACTCGAGACTCGATTTCTTCATGAAATATACTCAATATCAACACCTTAACACTCGTGAATGATCAATTCAACCATAAACATCACAAATCATTTGAATCAAAATGTTGACCACGAAGAACACCAGTTTGACTTTGCGAATATGAGCTTTATTCTTCGTGTTTGGATCTAAAACTTTGCAGAAAGCCTCACTAGATGATTATTAATCACTTTACATTTATACTTTTGTTTAACTGATTACGAATTATTTCGGAGGCCAAATCGTCCCCGTTCTTCGCATAATGATGAACTCGAGATCGAGCACTATGCCACTATGAATATGTAGATGTTATTTGATTGTAATGAATCACGAAGGCTAGGTGATAGTTGTAGATCCTGTTTCTAAGCTCATATTGTTGTTGGGATCATCAAATGAAAATATGTATTTTGAACTTGAATATGAAAATCCATGTTGTACTAATTTTTCAGATATAATATGATGATAATGAGAAGATGAGGTAATCAGAGAAATGATTTGTTGTTGTTGTGAATTGATTTTTTTAATTAATTATAATTATAAATTACTAATAAATATAAGTTCAAAATAATTATAATGTTGTAATTTAATAATTTATATCTACTTATAATGGCATATATCCTATTAATATAAAAGAAGAAAGGAGAGTAGATTCTTATTAAAGAATGATGTACATAGTGATTACAATCGATAACATATTTATAGTACAATAATTCACTGTGCAGTTAGGTGGAACAGTAATATCCGTGATCCACCAAATATGTTGATTCACCAAATTTTACTTTATCAAAAGTAAAATTGTCGGCCACCACACTATGATTTATAACACTCCCCCTTGGACGACAATTTTGTTTCATGAAAAATCAACTACATGTTACTGCCTCGTTAAAAACCTTGCTAAAGAAAAATCCAGTGGGATAAAAACTTTAGTCAAGGGAAAAAGAGTGCAGCATATAGTTGACTCCCCCTCAAGTATACATCATTGAGATTTAACATCTTTTGAACATGTTTCATGTCGATATTGTGAACGTGTGTTCTGAAAACAGCAGTTGAAAGTGCTTTGGTTAAAAGATCGACAGAGTTTTTGCTGGATTGAACATATCTCACTTCAATCTGGTTGTCCTTGATGAGATCTTGAGTGTATGAGAAGAATCTATGAGGTATGTGTTTTGTTCGGTCACTTTTGATGTGATGCCCCGTACAAAACCATCGTGTACGAATCATTAACAACAGGATCATTACAAGGTTAAGTACTATATGCGTTTTCAAAAAGAGTTTGCATTCATTAATAAAGTGATGTCTAAACCAACATCGAATGTTTTACAATCCAAAAGCATGCTTCACTGAGTAGAAGCAAATAATAAGTGTATGTGACCACAATGGTCGTTACAAGTCATAATTCAAAAGTACTAAAGTTTGAATGCAAGGTAAAGTAGTTCATGCGATGACAACTCTAAGCAGCGGGTGTCTACAGCACGACTAGTACACAGCGGAAGCTAACCTCAAGCACTTGAGAAAAACATGCTTAAAAACGTCAACACAAAGGTTGGTGAGCTATAGTTTAAGTATAACAGTAAGTAAGGTAGGCCACGAGATTTCAGTGCTACAAAGAGCGTTTCAAAACAGTATGATAAAGTATATGTTAACCGTGGGCACTTGGTAACTAACTTAACGTTTATACCCCCTGAAAGTACACTTGGCAAGTGCGTATGTCTACGAAGTATTAAACACTCGTTAAATGCTAGCGCTACTAGCCCGAGTGGGGATGTCAAACCCTATGGATCCATATCTAAGATTCGCGTTCACGGTTCAAAAACCAATGATTAAATGTTACCGAGCTAAAGGGAATGTTTATGCCGTTGTATAACCCACACATATATAAGTTTAAGTACTCGTGCCTAGTATGTAAAACATAAAATCCGCATGTATTCTCAGTTCCCAAAATAAGTTAAAGTAAAAAGGGAATGCTATAACTCACAATGATAAAGTAGCGGTAAAAGTCGAGTCGGGAAAAGTGTGCAAGTAATCGGTCCGAAAAGTCCAACGAGTCCTCAACCTAAGTCAAATAGTACTAAGTCGGTAAATCGGCCGAATAGGTTTAAAAGTATGTAAATAAGGTCTTAAAGGTCATCATCACTCATCATCAAACAAAAGGCGTAAAGTAAGTTTCGTTTATGAAAGTAATTTAAAACAAAGGCTGACTTTGATCAGTCACCACGGCCTCTAACCTTACTGAATTAAGGTGAGACCAGTGGCCATGGCTCCGTATATGAGTCCTTTAAGTGTGGTAAAATTTACAGAAGCAAACTCGTCTTCGTTTGACCGTGGCGACGGTCTAAGTGCGAGTAGGTCAGAAATTTCTGCACAACGTTAAAAGGACATAGTGACGATCGGAGGGCCATAAATCCTAAAACGTAACTCGGATTAAGACGAGTCTTATATGAAAAATTATCTACTAGAAAAGATCTATTTGAAAATTAAGGTATCAGTAGCCCAGGTCTAATGGTCTGTTACATAAACAGTAGGATAGAGGGCTGTAAACAGAAAACAGGAAGTTAAAAGTGAGTTCCGGTGGTCTTGGTGCTTGATGTTCATCAGGGTTCTCATCCTTGATTCATATAGCTTCAAGTGTACAACTCATTGATGCGTTTACATTATCTTCACCAAGGTTTGACCATCATAACCCAAGTGTAAGTCTAAGACATGAAGCACAACTCACTTAAGTGTTGCAAGTGTTTTGATGAACCAAAGTTACATCAAAGTCTTAGATCTAACACATACATGAACTTTAAAGGTAATATTGAACTATAAACTTGAAAGTAAGCTAACTAATCAAGATCTTAAGGTGTAGAACATGGTTCTTAGTTAGATCTTGAAGATCCAAGACTCAAAAGTCTAGATCAAGCATAAGTATACAAAGTTATATTTAAAGAAAACTTATTTGTGTGTTCTTGAACTTTCAAAGTTAACTTTTAGTTCAAGATTAATGAGATCAAGACTAACTTGTAGTACTTGACCATTTAAACTAATTATGAAGAAGTAAACTAAGTAAACATGTAATTTGTTCATGGTTGTTCATACTTTAAAGATTCAAACCAAAGTTTGATCTTTAAGAAAGTAAACTTTAAAGTTTACTTCATGAATCACAAGTATGATTTTAATCAACACATGGACTTGCAATCTATTAAAAAAGTATATGTAGAACATAACTAGTAAGTTATGTTCTTGAGTGTTCTTGTAATTACAAGATAAAAGAAGAAAGAAACTAGCAAGTTTGATTCTTGAAACCAAGTAAGTAAGTAACTAACAACTACTAGAAATCAACACAAGTAAACAAAGATTAAAACAAACAAAGTATGATGATGATTATGGGTGTTCTTGCAACGGTTTTAGAAAGAAAAGAAGGAAGAAATGATTCAAGTTTACTTACAAGAACTAGAGAGAAAAGTGAGAGAGAAAGAGTTGCAAGTATGAGAGTGTTTTGGAAAATGAGAGAATGAGTGAACTAGTAATGAAAAAAAAAATTTGAATCTCTCCCATGGCCAAAGGCCTACGGTTTCTGCAGCAAAAAAGAAGGGGAGGCCAATGCACACTAGTCTCTTGCATGTTGTTGTCCTTAAAGGTGGTTAATGGAGGTATGTGCATGGGGATTAAGAGTTAACAAGATTCCAAGTATTCTAACTAACTAGTTCACATTTAATTTGGTACTTACATATGAAAGAGTGGGCTAACTAAGTCCATTTAAAAGGTAGGGTGGGCTTGGAAGTCCAATATCATGAGTCCATTTACTTTAAACAAGGCCAAGTTCCATTAATTAACAATTAAATCCAATTAAAGCCCAAGTAACTAACTAATCACCATAGTTAATTAAAATGATTAATAAAATTAATCATGAATGTAAATAATACTTGAAAATATTATTCGTGTAAGTTCCGGGTGTCACAAAGACGTTTCGGGCAATTAAAGTCAAGTTCGGGCAATCATGGCAACATGTAAATGTAATAACATACATTCATTTTATCACACGTATTAATAATAACAATTATTAATAAATAAACATTGGAAAATCCAGGGTCGTTACATTACCCACCTGTTAAAGAAAATTTCATCCCGAAATTTAAGCCGAGGTAGATGGAGGAGTCGGGAAAAGGTGAGGATACTTCCGCATCATTTGATCCTCTCGCTCCCAAGTAAACTCAGGTCCTCGTTTGGCATTCCATCGTACTCGTACAATCGGAATCTTGTTGCGTTTTAAAGTTTTGATCTCACGATCCATTATTTCAACAGGTTCTTCCACAAAGTGGAGTTTGTCGTCAATCGTAAGTTCCTCAAGTGGTATGATAAGTTCAGGTGCGGCAAGACACTTCTTCAAGTTTGACAAGTGGAAGGTAGGATGAACTGAGCTAAACTGTGCTGGTAGATCTAAACGGTAAGCAACGGGTCCAACACGTTCCAAGATTTCAAAAGGACCAATGTATCGTGGGTTTAACTTTCCACATTTTCCAAAACGGATCACACCTTTCCAAGGTGCAACCTTTAACATTACATGATCACCAACGTTGAATTCAAAGTCTTTACGTTTAAGATCGGCATAACTCTTTTGACGGTCACGAGCAGTTTTAAGTCAAGCTTGAATCTGAGCAATCTTCTCCGTCGTTTCATGGACTACCTCGGGTCCGGTGATTTGCTTTTCACCTACTTCGGCCCAACAAATAGGAGATCGGCACTTACGGCCATACAATGCTTCAAAAGGTACAGCATTAATGTTAGAGTGATAACTGGTGTTGTACGAGAATTCGGCTAGTGGCAAATGCCTTTCCCAGGTCTTTCCAAAATCAATGACACATGCACGCAACATGTCTTCCAAGGTCTGAATCGTACGTTCACTTTGCCAGTCAGTCTGAGGGTGATAAGCAGTACTCATGTCAAGACGAGTTCCCATGGCTTCTTGCAAAGAACGCCAAAATCTAGAAGCAAAACGGGGATCGCGATCAGAGATGATCGATAAAGGTACACCGTGATGAGATACAACCTCCTTAATGTATAGTTGAGCAAGTCTCTCCATTGTATCCGTTTCTTTCATTGCTAGAAAGTGTGCAGATTTGGTAAGGCGGTCAACAATAACCCAAATAGTGTCGTATCCGCCCACCGTCTTCGGCAGCTTAGTAATGAAATCCATTGTGATCCTTTCCCACTTCCATTGCGGGATTTCTGGCTGTTGAAGTAACCCAGAAGGTCTCTGATGCTTGGCTTTAACCTTCGAGCAAGTCAAACACTTACCAACATAAGTCGCAACGTCCTTTTTAAGATTCGGCCACCAATACTGTTCCTTAAGATCATGGTACATCTTGCCCGCTCCAGGGTGAATCGAATATCTCAATTTATGTGCTTCATCAAGTATAAGGTTCCGTAGATCTCCATAACAAGGTACCCAAATTCTTCCGGCATAACATCGGAGTCCAGACTCCCTAACCTCGAATCGAGAAACAAGTATGTTCAAATGTTCGTGAGATATATTATCCTCCTTGAGAGCCTCATCTTGGGCTACTCTGATATGGCTGTTGAGGTTCGAATGGATGGTGATGTTCAGAGCCCTAACACGAAGAGGTACCGTCCTCTCCTTTCGGCTTAAAGCATCAGCTACAACATTGGCCTTGCCAGGGTGATAACGAAGTTCACAATCGTAGTCGTTGAGTGTCTCGATCCATCGACGCTGTCTCATATTCAATTGCTTCTGATCGAAGATGTGCTGGAGTCTCTTGTGATCGGTGAAGATAGTGCTCTTAGTTCCATACAAATAATGTCTCCACAATTTAAGTGCAAAGACAACGGCTCCAAGTTCAAGATCGTGAGTAGTGTAGTTCCGCTCGTGAATCTTCAATTGGCGGGAGGCATAGGCAATAACTTTTGATCGTTGCATCAGTACACAACCAAAACCACTCTTCGATGCATCACAATAAACAACAAAGTCGTCACTGCCCTCAGGAAGTGATAGGATAGGTGCGGATGTTAACTTCTTCTTCAAAGTTTGGAATGCTGATTCGTGTGCGGGTTCCCAAATGAACTTCTTGCCCTTGTGAGTCAGCGCGGTCAAAGGACGCGCAATCAGAGAAAATCCTTCAATGAACCTTCGGTAGTAACCGGCGAGACCTAGGAATTGGCGAATGTGAGTTGGAGTGGTGGGGGTCTCCCACTTGCTGATGGCTTCAATCTTGGCGGGATCAACTTTGATACCCTGGTCGCTCACAACATGACCCAGAAATTGTACTTCCTTCAACCAAAATTCACACTTGGAGAATTTGGCGTAAAGTTGCTCTTGTCTCAAGAGTTCAAGTACTAATCGGAGGTGTTGCTCATGCTCTTCTTCGCTCTTAGAGTAGATGAAGATATCATCTATGAAGACGATAACAAACTTGTCCAAGTAAGGCTTGCAGACACGATTCATGAGATCCATGAATACGGCAGGTGCATTTGTCAAATTGAATGGCATCACTAGAAACTCATAATGACCATAACGAGTTCTAAATGCAGTCTTCATTACATCGCTTTCTTTCACCCTCAACTGGTGATAACCGGATCGCAAATCGATCTTTGAGTAGACGCTCGATCCTTGTAGTTGGTCAAAAAGATCATCAATTCGTGGAAAAGGATACCGATTCTTGATAGTCAATTTGTTGAGTTCACGGTAGTCGATACACATACGGAAGGATCCATCCTTCTTCTTCACAAACATCATGGGTGCGCCCCAAGGCGAGAAACTTGGTTGGATAAATCCATGGTCTAACAGCTCTTGTTGTTGACTTTGTAATTCTTGCATCTCGGAAGGTGCGAGTCTATAAGGTACGCGAGCTACAGGTGCAGCTCCCGGTACCAAATCAATTTGAAATTCTACTCCTCTTGGCGGCGGTAATCCAGGCAATTCCTCTGGGAAGACATCGGAAAATTCGTTCACAATTCGAACGTCGTTCACGCTCTTCACCTCAGTTTCTACCGCTTTCACATGTGCTAGGACAGCAAAACGTCCCTTCTTCATAATCTTTTTCGCTTTCACGCAACTAATGAGGTTCAACTTTGAGGTACATCTCTCTCCATAGATAACCAGTGTTTCGCCATCTCCTTGTGGTATGCGAAGTGCTTTATCTCCACAGATAATATCGGCCCTTATCTTACTCAACCAATCCATACCAACGATCACGTCAAAACTTCCCAGTTTGATAGGTATCAAATCAATTTCGAAATCTGCACCAGCTATGTTGATAATAGCTCCTCGACTAATGTGGTCAACCTTTTCAAGTTTTCCATTGGCGACCTCGACAAGCATACTCTCTTTTAACGGGACTAACGACCAATTAATCTTATCGCAAAAATGTCTACATACATAACTTCTATCCGCACCAGTATCAAACAAGACAGAAGCTAAAAGATTGTTGATTTTGAATATACCTGTCACCAAGTCGGGGTTATTGCGTGCATCCCTTGCATTAACATTAAAAGCTCTACCATGGGGTGGTCCGCCGTCTTTTTGCTTGTTTGGGCACGCATTTCTGAAATGGCCCGTCTGCCCGCATTCGTAGCACTTTTTAGGTCCATTGGTATTCGGCTTCCCATTCAAAGTGGTGACCTTGCAGTCTTTCTCGATATGCCCATCCCGTTGACACTTCTCACAGACAACATTGCAATATCCAGTATGGTGCTTGTAGCACCGCTTGCATTGTGGTAAGGTTCCTTTGTAGTTAGGGTTGGAGTTGGTGTTGTTGTTATGGTTGGGGTTTCCACCGTTGTTGTGCCTCTTGGCGGGGGTCTGGTCATAGGTTCTCCCCCTGTTGTTGTGGTGGTTGTTGTTGTTGTTATTATCCCACTTTAACGTTTCGCTACTACCAGCTTCAAACTTAGCCTTCTCCGGCTCATCAATAATGATTTGGTTCATGAGAGTATGCGCCATGCGCATTGCTTCGAGAACATTCGGTGGTTTGGACGATGTGACATTTCCTTTGATGGACTTAGGGAGTCCCCAGAAGTATCTCTCCATTCGCTTGAATTCTGGGGTGACCATTGTCGGACACATCAGGGCTAGTTCCAAAAATCTCCTGTTGTAACCATCGAGGTCGTTCCCAACGGCCTTTAACTGCATGAATTCCTTCTCCATCTTTTGTATTTCGGTTCTCGAACAATACTCATCAATCATTGCCGCTTTAAATTCCTTCCATGGCGTAGCATACGCCTCATCGATACCTTTCGCTTGAGCTAACGTGTTCCACCATGTTAGTGCGCCGTCAGATAGCGTGCAAGATGCAAACTTGGTTTTGTTATCCTCCGAACAGTTGCTAACTCGGAATACTGATTCAAGTTTCTCGAACCATCTGGTGAGACCAACCGGTCCCTCAGTGCCGCTGAAGTTATGTGGTTTACAGCTATGGAATTCCTTGTAAGTACACCCATTTCGAACGGGTTGAATAACCGGTGGTGGTGGCGGTGGCGTTGGAGCTTGGGATTGCATTTCCGCAATGGCTGCGGCTACACGTTCTTGGATCATCTCTTCAATTTGAGCAGCAGTATGTGTGGATCGACCGTTAGCCATGGTGTTCTATACAAACATTTTGACTCAAGTCAAAATCCAGCATTCAATATATAATAATATAGTATATAACAACCAACATGTAAACAGCACAACACATGTTAATTAAGTAACGCAAGTTGATACAAGTACCACAAAACACCATACAGTAACGTAAATAGAACACTTGTGCAAAAAGTAACATCACAAAGTTTCCATTCATTAATAATAAGTTTCATACATCATGATAGATTCGTACAATACATAAGTGAAATATGAAACTACAACTAGATTACATCATGAAATCTAATACAAAAGGTCCTACGGTGAAGGTGGGTGTAGGATGTCTAAAACCTGAGCCAACTGCTCCTCGAGCTCAGTAACCCGAGCTCGGAGGATTCCTAACTCCCTTGTCAATTCCTCGACTGTGGGAGATGGTGGGGCAGGCAGTGCCGGTGGTGCCGGCAGTGCAGGTGGTGCCGGTGATGCAGGTGGTGCTGGTGGTGCGGGTGGTGCTGACCTCACGAAACGAGGTGCAGACGTTCCGGCTCCAGAAATAGTCAGTACGTAACGGGGAACCTTACGGATCTATGGGTAGGCAGGGTACGGCACAAGCCGCTTACGAGCTGTAACCCTACGACGCCGACCAAATGCGTCAGTGAAAGCACGGCCTCCGTTGATCCCCAGAATGATGGTACCATCGAAGCGATACCGCTTCTTCGGCGGGGTGAAGGGTGGCTGAATAGGTATATCGGCAGGGTCCTCATCATCACTGGAGTCGTCTGAGGAAGAGTCATCTGATGAAGAATCGGCGGATGATGAGTCATCCGAATCATGTGGTGGTGGCACGGGTGGCTGACCTGGCAGTCCGAAGGCGGCCAACATCTCTCTGTGTCTGAATGGCGGAATCAGCACTAAACGTCCATTAGGAGCGCGTCGGCACGGCATGCGCATATGGTTACGGAATGGCCCTTCCCCGAACTCCGCGAGAATCACAACACCACCGATGCGGGGCTGTGGCTCCGAGGATCCGGGAGCAGATGGAGCTGGAATCTCCGTAGGGTCCACGTGTCCGTTAATAGTAGCCACTGGTACAGGCGGCTGGCTGCTAGTCCCGGAAGATGAAGCGTCGGGGTCACTCGTGCGTATCGGGATCGGTGGATCGGCAACGATGGTAGGTGGGGTAGCTGAAGAGTCTAAACTACCCAAAATGATAGCAGGTGGAACATCCGACATCTGAACAAGGAAAAATAAATTTTCCATGTCAGTAAGTCATAAAGCAAGCACGTATTAGGCCAACAGTTTAAATCATGTATAACGGTAAATAGCATGGCAATAACAACAAGTATCGTGCAATTGAAAGCGGATAATAGCATGCAGTAGTGAAATCATGTAATAGCATACGGCATATAGCAGTAACAGTAAGCAGCAGCATGCAGTAAGTTCAGCGGAAACAAGTAAACTAGCAAGTTGTAGATTAGTCCTATCAGTGAATCCTACTCGGGTCGGTCTTAGACTCACTAATGCAACCTAATTCCCTACAACCAATGCTCTGATACCAAATGTGATGCCTCGTACAAAACCATCGTGTACGAATCATCAACAACAGGATCATTACAAGGTTAAGTACTATATGCGTTTTCAAAAAGAGTTTGCATTCATTAATAAAGTGATGTCTAAACCAACATCGAATGTTTTACAATCCAAAAGCATGCTTCACTGAGTAGAAGCAAATAATAAGTGTATGTGACCACAATATTCGTTACAAGTCATAATTCAAAAGTACTAAAGTTTGAATGCAAGGTAAAGTAGTTCATGCGATGACAACTCTAAGCAGCGGGTGTCTACCGCACGACTAGTACACAGCGGAAGCTAACCTCAAGCACCTGAGAAAAACATGCTTAAAAACGTCAACACAAAGGTTGGTGAGCTATAGTTTAAGTATAACAGTAAGTAAGGTAGGCCACGAGATTTCAGTGCTACAAAGAGCGTTTCAAAATAGTATGATAAAGTATATGTTAACCGTGGGCACTTGGTAACTAACTTAACGTTTATACCCCCTAAAAGTACACTTGGCAAGTGCGTATGTCTACGAAGTATTAAACACTCGTTAAATGCTAGCGCTACTAGCCCGAGTGGGGATGTCAAACCCTATGGATCCATATCTAAGATTCGCGTTCACAGTTCAAAAACTAATGATTAAACGTTACTGAGCTAAAGGGAATGTTTATGCCATTGTATAACCCACATATATATAAGTTTAAGTACTCGTGCCTAGTATGTAAAACATAAAATCCGCATGTATTCTCAGTTCCCAAAATAAGTTAAAGTAAAAAGTGAATGCTATAACTCACAATGATAAAGTATCGGTAAAAGTCGAGTCGGGAAAAGTGTGCAAGTAATCGGTCCGAAAAGTCCAACGAGTCCTCAACCTAAGTCAAATAGTACTAAGTCAGTAAATCAGACGAATAGGTTTAAAAGTATGTAAATAAGGTCTTAAAGGTCATCATCACTCATCATCAAACAAAAGGCGTAAAGTAAGTTTCGTTTATGAAAGTAGTTTAAAACAAAGGCTGATTTTGATCAGTCACCACGGCCTCTAACCTTACTGAATTAAGGTGAGACCAGTGGCCATGGATCCGTATATGAGTCCTTTAAGTGTGGTAAAATTTACAGAAGCAAACTCGTCTTCGTTTGACCGTGGCGATGGTCTAAGTGCGAGTAGGTCAGAAATTTCTGCACAACGTTAAAAGGACATAGTGACGATCGGAGGGCCATAAATCCTAAACCGTAACTCGGATTAAGACGAGTCTTATATGAAAAATTATCTACTCGAAAATATATATTTGAAAATCAAGGTCTCAGTAGCCCAGGTCTACTGGTATGTTACAGAAACAGTAGGACAGAGGGCTGTAAACAGAAAACAGGAAGTTAAAAGTGAGTTCCGGTGGTCTTGGTGCTTGATGTTCATCATGGTTCTCATCCTTGATGCATATAGCTTCAAGTGTACAACTCATTGATGCGTTTACATCATCTTCACCCAGGTTTAACCATCATAACCCAAGTGCAAGTCTAAGACATGAAGCACAACTCACTTAAGTGTTGCAAGTGTTTTGATGAACCAAAGTTACATCAAAGTCTTAGATCTAACACATACATGAACTTTAAAGGTAATATTGAACTATAAACTTGAAAGTAAGCTAACTAATCAAGATCTTAAGGTGTAGAACATGGTTCTTAGTTAGATCTTGAAGATTCAAGACTCAAAAGTCTAGATCAAGCATAAGTATACAAAGTTATATTTAAAGAAAACTTATTTGTGTGTTCTTGAACTTTCAAAGTTAACTTTTAGTTCAAGATTAATGAGATCAAGACTAACTTGTAGTACTTGACCATTTAAACTAATTACATGAAATTAAAGTGCAAGAATGAAGAAGTAAACTAAGTAAACATGTAATTTGCTCATGGTTGTTCATACTTTAAAGATTCAAACCAAAGTTTGATCTTTAAGAAAGTAAACTTTAAAGTTTACTTCATGAATCACAAGTATGATTTTGATCAACACATGGACTTGCAATCTATTAAGAAAGTATATGTAGAACATAACTAGTAAGTTATGTTCTTGAGTGTTCTTGTAATTACAAGATAAAAGAAGAAAGAAACTAGCAAGTTTGATTCTTGAAACCAAGTAAGTAAGTAACTAACAACTACAAGAAATCAACACAAGTAAATAAAGATTAAAACAAACAAAGTATGATGATGATTATGCGTGTTCTTGCTACGGTTTTAGAAAGAAAAGAAGGAAGAAATGATTCAAGTTTACTTACAAGAACTAGAGAGAAAAGTGAGAGAGAAAGAGTTGCAAGTATGAGAGTGTTTTGGAAAATGAGAGAATGAGTGAACTATTAATGAAAAAAAAAAATTTGAATCTCTCCCATGGCCAAAGGCCTACGGTTTCTGCAGCAAAAAGAAGGGGAGGCCAATGCACACTAGTCTCTTGCATGTTGTTGTCCTTAAAGGTGGTTAATGGAGGTATGTGCATGGGGATTAAGAGTTAACAAGATTCCAAGTATTCTAACTAACTAGTTCACATTTAATTTGGTACTTACATATGAAAGAGTGGGCTAACTAAGTCTATTTAAAAGGTAGAGTGGGCTTGGAAGTCCAATATCATGAGTCCATTTACTTTAAACAAGCACAAGTTCTATTAATTAACAATTAAATCCAATTAAAGCCCAAGTAACTAACTAATCACCATAGTTAATTAAAATGATTAATAAAATTAATCATGAATGTAAATAATACTTGAAAATATTATTCGTGTAAGTTCCGGGTGTCACAAAGACGTTTCGGGCAATTAAAGTCAAGTTCGGGCAATCATGGCAACATGTAAATGTAATAACATACATTCGTTTTATCGCACGTATTAATAATAATAATTATTAATAAATAAACGTTGGAAAATCCAGGGTCGTTACATTTGATATACCCTTCTTTCATCTGTGCTATGCAAGCTGCATTATCTTTATAGATAGTTATTGAACTTTTATCGCGTTCTAGTCCACAAGAATCAATAATGAGTTGTGTCATTAATCTTAACCAAAAACATTCCCGAGTGACTTCATGTAATGTAATCACTTTGGTATAATTTGATGATGTTGCAACAAGTGTTTGTTTTTTAGAACGCCATGATATTGCGGTGCCTCCATTTAGGAATATCTAGTTTGAGATTTAGCTTTATGTGGATCAAATAAATAATCTGCATCTGTATAACCAAACAAATCTTGTTTCTAGTTGTTAGAATAAAATAATTATAAATTAGTAGTTCCCCTAAGGTATCAAAATATGTGTTTGATCCCATTCCAATATCTTTTGGTAGGGGTTGAGCTGAACCTTGTCAACAATTTAACTGCAAAAGAAATGTCAGGTCTTGTATAATTTGTAAGATATATAAGAGCCCCAATTGCACTAAAATATGGAACTTCTGAACCAAGAAGATCTTCATGATCTTCTAGAGGATGAACTGGATCAGTATCAATATTGAGATCTAACAACCATAGGAGTACTTAATGGTTTTTGTCTTGTCCATATTAAAATGTTTTAAAAATCTTTTCGGTATAAGTTGTTTGATGTATAAGTAAGTCATTAGTCACATGCTCAATATGTAAATCAACGTAATACTTGAATTTTTTTTTTATTTCAAAATATGGCTTCAAAGATTTCTTTATTTAAGATAATTGATATAAACAACTACGATCACATATCCGAACATTGTTTTTATAAAACACACGTGCAAGTAAGTTTATATGTATACCCTTTTCTTATCAAGTAGTTATTTAATGGGTTATACCACATACGTCCCGACTGTATAAACCCATTTAAAAATCTGTGTGTTTTAATGAAATACATTCCCTTGGGTTTTGCATTAGATGCTTATGATACCTTAAACCCTTCAGTATATTCATATATATCACTATCAAGTGAACCATACAGATAAGTAGTAACAACATCTATGAGATGCATTTAAGTAACTACCAGGTTGATTAAGTATCTAATAAGTAATTGTATCCATTACAGGAGGATAAGTTTTCCTCAAAATTCATTTCTGGTCTTTGTGGGAAATCTTGAGTTACAAGCCTAGTTTTGCCTTGTAACTTAATTTGCACATTTCTTTTTCGGATAAAAATTCATTTGTATCCCGTACATTTCACATCTTTAAAAGTGATAACGATTAATCCGAAAACTTTTCTTTTATTGAGCGATTCTAATTCAGCTCGTATTGCTCCTTTCCATTGAGCTCAATCATGTCTATTTTGATATTCAATGATAGATTTTGGTTCCAGATCATCATCTTTATTCATGATGTCATTGTAACATTATATGAAAATATCTCATCGAGATTTTTCATTTCATTTCGGTTCCATAATATTGCATAATTTATCGCAATATTAGTATTTACATTTATCAATATCCTCTGCAGAAGGAATATTGATTTGTGGTTCTTCTTAAACACTTTCTTTTACCTCATTATCAGCTGATTTTATTTTCGAGAATTTTTATCTTCGGAACCAATTGATCTTCCACGTTTCATGCGTGGCAAAGACTCAAGAGTGAAATTATTGCCAGCTTTTGGAATTTCAATTCGTGCTGGAGCATTTACTGCTATTATATATGATTTAGTCACTCTTTTTTTATCTTTAAATGCATCACGTAATCGATTTACAAGTTCTTGCATATGCATTATTTTTGAACTTTCGTTTCATATTCTTTTGTGCGAGGATCAAGATACCTTAATTGATGTTCACACTATGAAACATCATTTTATTTATTTTTTATTTCTCCCCATAATCTAGGGAACCATTTTTTTCATTAAAATGACAATCAGCAAATTGTGTTGTAAAAACATCACCCGTCATGGGTTCAATATATCTTATAGTTGAAGATATTTCATATACAACATATATTTCCATCCTTATTTAAGGAACTATCTTGGTGCATTATGGTAGTGCAATTGGAAATAAACTGCACAACTAAATGTTTTAAGGTGGAACATATTTGGCTCTCGGCCAAAATCAAGTTGGTATGGGAGAGTATTTATGACTTGCACTTTGTCTAATGTGAAATAATGTCGCGGCATGTAAATTTGCATGTCCCCATATAAAATATGAGAGTTCTGTACTAATTTTCAATGATCTAGCTATTAGTTGCAAGCGTTTAATTATTGATTCAGCTAAACCAATTTTTTGGATGCACATGAGCAACTGGATGTTCAACAACAATCCCTGTAGAGATATAATTAATCATAAAATGCTTTAGATGTTGACTTACCAACATTATCAAGTCTCACCCTTTTAATGGTGTAATCGAAAAATGTGCTCTCAATTTAATAGTTTCTGCAAGAAATTTTGCAAATGCCATATTACGGCTTGATAACAGACAAACATGAGACCATCTACTAGATGCGTCTATTAGGACCATGAAATATCTAAATGGTCTACATGGTGGATGAATTTATTCACATATCTCACCTTGAATTATTTCAAGAAACATTTGTGATTCTTTTTCACAATATACTTTTCATTAATCACCATATGTGTTTTTCATTAATCACCATATGTGCTTTTTCATTAATCACCATATGAGCTTTTCATTAATCATCATATGCGCTTTTCATCACATGCGCTGTGCTTTTTATCATATGCGCTTTTAATCATATGCGCTTTTTATCATATGCGCTTTTCATCATATGCGCTGCGCCTTTTATCATATGCGCTTTTAATCATATGCGTTGCATTTTTCATCATATGCGCTTTTTATCATATGCGCTTTTCATCATATGTGATGCGCTTTTCTCATATGCGCTTTTAATCATATGTGTTGCGCTTTTCATCATATGCGCTTTTCGGTGCTACATAGATATTTCTCATTTTTTTGTTATCATTGACTGATAATCATATCCATTATGATATATATCAGAGAAACTTAACAAAATTCTCTTTCATCATTTGGAGAAAACAAGACATTATTTATCAGAAAATTTATACCATTTGGTAACATGAATTTTGCCTTTTCCGTTCTTTAATCAAGTTTACAAGACCTGATATGGTATTTATAATTCTCTCTGTTGATTTCAAATCAATGAAATATTTCTTAGATTTGAGTATAGTGTGTGTGGTACCACTATCTGCAATATATAGGTCTCCACCATTTAATTGATGTTGTAGTTCAGCAAGATAATCAAATTGTATTACCTGGAAACAAGTTACAATTCGGAGTACCTAAAGAATAACATCTAATAAGCATATATGTGTTATGGTCTAAAATCAGTTATTTATGAGTGACACATAACAAGCTAGACATCTTAGAAAATTCAGGGTTACTTAGGGTTAACTTAATCAAGGTTTTCAAAAGATTCACTCTCGTTTCATTCTTCTTTTTGTGAATTCTTTGTAGGATTAAACAAGATGTTGATAAATTTTCATAAATGGGGCATGCCACGTACATAAATAATTATATCTAGAAACTGCACATTCACATGCACCTAGTAACCTAATCTCAATTATTCTTGTATGTCATTAAAAGTTGATAAATGAAAGAAGAGAAAATAATTTCAGTAAATATAATATTTTCAACAAGAGACTTTGAGTTTGAATGCGTTTGTGACAACGGTCATAGAAAACATTTGTTTATATGATTTGGACTATGTTAATGCTGCCTAACGAATACATTGTGTTTTAGATAACGGATAAAAAAAATACAAATAATAATAATCTATTATATAATATAATAGAGGCCGTTGCTTTGCTTTGAGGGTTATCCGTGATTAAATTTCCTAATTTCTATCCTTTTGTCTCTACTTTTTGACCAAGTGCATAATCATCGACACTTAATTATTTAGAAATTAACATCTATTTAATATCAAGTATATATAATAATATAAATACAATAAATGATGGAAGATATTTATCTTTGTTACACTATTCTACCATACCTCTTTAATTATTGCTTGAAGTCAAACATGCTCTCGTTTGTTTTTTGGGATCGTGTAAGCTTCCAAGAGAAAAGCCATCATGCTATTAAATAGCCCATATTTGTGTCTATTTATATAACACTTTATTATTTAGTTTCACCTACTACACCACATACATATTATACAACAAATAGATATTTATATATCACTTCACTCTATGATACATAGCAAACTAAGATGGGCAAGAAAACATACACGGGAACAAGGTTTCGTGTTCGGTTTCGATAAAACCTAGCAATAAATTTTTGTGTTAGTCTTAGATACAGAATTGGTCTCATTTCAAAGGTTAAATTTAGAAAAACCTTGTATATTAATATTTTCTTTTTATGCTTTAATCATCATGTAGTCGTATGTCATAAAACGAAACTCAAACGAATTATTAAACTCATTGAATTGTTTACGATATCGGAAGGTCGTTGTAAAGTCTTGGTTTTCTTGTTAGTTAATTTGTCAAAGTAATGTAAATTAAATAACGTCAATAACTTTTGAAATACCCGATGAGTATAACTCAGTGGTGGAAGAACCCAAGTTGATAAACTCTTGATCAGAAGACACATCGAAGACACATCGGATTGTTGAAGAAATTAATTACAGAAGGGTTGATGGTTTAGAGAGTCTGGAGCTTAAACGGTGTATATTTCAACTCTAAGGTAGCTGCTCCGGTGGTGATATGACGGTGTATAAATAAATGTAAGTAACCATAAATAGATGTTACATAACATAAATGTAAATGTTAGTATATATAAATAAATATTAGTAAACATAAATAATAATTAGGCGACATGGTCGACCATATGTTATTTAGGTGGTATAACCGACCATATATTATGTAGGTGGCGAAACCAACCATATTTAGTATAAATGTTGAGATAATCGTGTTGATAACATGTTGTAATTTAATAATTTATATCTACTTATAATGGCATATATCCTATTAATATGAAAGAAGAAAGGAGAGTAGATTCTTATTAAAGAATGGTGTACCTAGTGATTACAATCGATAACATATTTATAGTACAATAATTCAATGTGCAGTTAGGTGGAACAGTAATATCCGTGATCCACCAAATATGTTGATTCACCAAATTTTACTTTATCAAAAGTAAAACTGTCGGCCACCACACTATAATTTATAACATATAAGATATTTTTGCGCTGACGTTGATTGCCAAATTAAAAATCGAGGGACGCTGTTAGTGATTTGAAGTATAATAGAGGGACCAACTGAGCAAAAAAGTCCTTTAAATATAAAAATAATTATAATATTTAGTATCGTTAACGCTTAAATAAGGTTGAAGTAATAATAAAGTAAGAAGAAAGATCTCAATAAGTGACTAAACTATTTACAAAATTACATGTTACATTTATTTTTAGAAGAAACGTAAAACCAAAACGACATATTATATTTTACAGGTGTGTTTCTAATGTGTATTTCAAATATCTGTTTATATTGATTTAAAAGTTTATACTCTTTAACGCTAAGGCATATATATTACATAACCTGAGACGACCCGTCCTAATCCAAAAGGACGAATACAATAACATATGATTACATCGCGAAGTACTTGACCTCTATATGATACATTTTAAAAACATTGCATTCGTTTTTGAAAAGACAAACTTTCATTACATCGAAAGTTGACAGGCATGCATACCATTTCATAATATTCAAACTATAAATGACTTAATAATAATCTTGATGAACTCGACGACTCGAATGCAACGTCTTTTGAAATATGTCATGAATGACTCCAAGTAATATCTCTAATATGAGCAAATGCACAACGGAAGATTTCTTTCATACCTGAGAATAAACATGCTTTCAAGTGTCAACCAAAAGGTTGGTGAGTTCATTAGTTTATTCGTAATCAATCATTTCCATAATTTTAATTGACCACAAGATTTCATTTATTCAATAATCATACACTCGCAAGTGTTTAAAATTCATTCATATGAATTGAACACCTGGTAACCGACATTAACAAAATGCATCTAGAATATCCCCAAACAAATAAAGTCGAAGTACTAAAGCATTTCAAATTCTCTGACTGGGGCTTGTCAATGGCCCATAGATCTATCTTTAGGATTCGTTTCAATTGGTGGCAATTATAATAAACACCAATTCTTAGGTTACCAAGTTCAACAAGGGTGATATCCGGAATAACGATTCAACCATAGAATGTAGTTTAGATTACTTGTGTCTATTTCGTAAAACATTTATAAAAGCAGCGCATGTATTCTCAGTCCCAAAAATATATATTGCAAAAGCATTTAAAAAGGGAGTAATGAAACTCACAATATTGTATTTTGTAGTAAAAATACATATGACGATATTGAACAATGCATGGTTGATCTTGGATTCACGAACCTATATCATTTATGTATAGATTAACATATATAATTGTAATCGAACAAATTTTTATATTATTAGTGATATAAATGTTATTTTAAGAAATTATATGTTTCATTAGTAACTTAAGTAGATACATTTATTTTTTTATATACTTTAAATTACTAAATAATATTTATTACAAAAATATTAGTATAGTTATGTTTTATGTCATAAATATATTTTAATATAGAAAATATTTATTTGATATGCTAATAATAAAAATGATAAAAATAATACTATTTATGATAAAAGTCATGATAATCCTAATAATGATGATAATTTTAATGATAATAAAATATTTATAATAATAGTTTTAATATCTATAGATATAATGCTTTTACTTAGTAATGATAATAATAATGATAGTAATAATAATAATATTTATAATAATGATAATATTAATAATGATAATAATAGTACCAATAATAATAATAATAATAATAATAATAATAATAATAATAATAATAATAATAATAATAATAATAATAATAATAATAATAATAATAATAATAATAATAATAAGTAAACTACCTCAAAGAAGTAGTCCTAAATTTTTTTGCCCAAGTCCGAGTTTGAACCCGCGACGTCCCGCTAACTCGATAACATCCTTAACCATTCCTCTGTTACCTCATTTCTGAATTAATTCCCGGTTTAATTCTATTAAACCTATCTAACTAACTCCATCTTCTTCTTACTTAACCAAATTACCATAATCTTTTTATGTCATTCGATTATTGTCAACCCCATAATCCATTAACCTCATCTAATATCATAACATGTGACCGTCCTCACTATGGTTATCATTCTGTGCAACTTCACGTATCATCATTGTTTGTATCGTGTATCATAATCATTATTAATTATATCATGAACGTCATCAACTTTGTTATATCATGATCATCATCACAACATCATCGCTAACCATCTATATTCATCATTATTACTCATCTTTCAAATGCCACGATCCCCTCTACTATCATCAACCTCGTGATCATCTTATTTTATCAACATCATTATCTATTCGTTTATATCGTAATCATCATCATATACGTATACTATCATATATCCTAATCATCTTCGTACATCTCTTCTTTTATTCTATATATATATATATATATATATATATATATATATATATATATATATATATATATATATATATATATATATATATATATATATATATACTAGTGAAATGACCCGTGAAACCACGGGTTTATTTAAACGAAACAGTTTAATGATAGGTATTAAGTGAACGTAAATGTTAAAGTTATTTAGTTTAATGACCCGTTGAACCACATAGTCCGACTAAGAAACTCGTCAGCTGAACATTTCATCAAACACCTAAAATACATATTTAACAATCCACATCTAATCATAAGAGATAATATTGGTTGTCATTTTATTTTAAAAATGTAAATTAAAATATTAAAATATAAATGTTGAATTGGTTTTCTTATGTCTAACTTTTATATCTTCTCGTACTCAATTAAAAATAATTAATTAAATAATGTAAAATTATTTAAAATTATTTAGTTTTAATAATTAAAATAATTATTAATAAGATTTAATAATTATTAATTAATTAATAAGATTTAATTTTAATTCAAAATTATGTAGATTAATGACATCACCCACCATGCTTAGATTTTTTTTCTTTTTCTTTTTGATTTTTTTAAACAAAGGAATTAGCCTAATGATGACATCATCATTTTAGCAATATAATAGAACCTATAGATAGATTTATACAGCAACGTAAGTAGCATAAATATGAAACAACTAACCCAAGTGATCTTTTGGCCCGTTTTATATTGAATTAATTTAAATGGCCCAAGTTGACAAAACAAGTCCATTTAAATTTAACTAGCCCGGCAGTCATCCGATCCAAAAGCAGTTGGTTGGCCAAAGACAAATTTAAAGGATGTTTCGGTTTGCAACAGAAATAAACACAAGCAAACACAAGCACGTGGTAACAGCCTGTCGTCATTATCTTTATTTTATTTATCATCATCTTAAATTCTATCCATCTAATCGTCATATCATCATTATTCTATTATCGCCAATATAATCATAGCATCATCATTCGTCTTCTCAATCTTGTACCATCAGTCTTCATTAAATTTATTTGAAAATAGAAACAAAAGAAACGCAGCAGCAGGTAGCTTCTAAAGTGGTTAAACTTGGGTTTGAATTCACTATGCACGTGATAACAGCTTTAGTAGATGTTTACTCGAATAATGGAGATTTGATGATGATTACGGGAGTTGTAGAAACAGAGACATAATAGAAGTGATAGAGAGAGAGAGAGAGAAGAGAGAGTGAGGGTTGTGTTGTGGGTTGTGTTGTGGGTTGTGGTGATGCTCGTAGGGTGTATGTGTGACCGATGGTTGAACTATGGGTTGGTGTCCATGGTGGTGATCAAGGTGTCGGGGATCGTGGCTTGAGTGATGGTTGTTGTGAGTTTTCAACTAATACATAAAACAGAAAGATCGATGTGTGAGGATGGTGATTACCTTTATGGTTAAATGGCGAAGGTGGTTCGGTGGTGGTGATTCAAGTTGCAACAAAAGAAACTCGTGAAGCATGGTGGTGAGTGTTTGTATTTGTGATGTTGGATAGGTTGTTATCGAACACAAATAGAAAACAGAATAGTAGCAGTGATCGGTTCATCATTTGATGATAAGAGTGATGATGGTTTAAGATAGGTGAAGTGATGGTACACGAACACGTAACAGTAGCAGTAGATGGGTTTCTTTGGTGGGTTCGTCGAAGTGGGTTCACCAACAGAAAACAAGAAGGAAAAAGTGGTTCTCAAAGTTATGTTTATTTGCAATACTGCACGATGTATATTTATATTATATATTATATATTATATTTATATATGTACATAATATCATAATCATATTGGATGAAAAGGAAACAGTGATTGGGTTAGTTGGATGGTAAACGAATAGAAAGCAACATAAAGTGAAGATGATATGTTTGAATGCATGTATATGTTTATATCATATGCTTGGATCAAATAAAGAAAACATACACACAAAGTAAATTCATGAATTTCAACATTAAAATAGTAAAGCAGCCTAAGTTTTTAAATTAACTATATTTATTTATTTTGGTCATTATGGTATAAAATTTGATCATTAACTATTAAATAAAAATTACATTAATTATTCACTCTCAACCCCAAGTAAAATATAAAAAGTTTTAAAATTCAACAAATAGTTCATAAATACATTTTTTAATAAGCCTAAAATTTATATTACTCATTTTCGGATCACCGTTTATTTTAAAATCACCTAAGTTTGAACTTAACTTATTTAAATAACCATCGAATGATAAACGAGTGCTTCTATCGTTTACTAAATAAATTCGGAACTATATTTATATATCCAATATATCTTATTTATATATATAGATATGTTTTAAATAGTAATTATTATATTTTGATTTATTTTACATAGTTAATTATAATATATTTCAAATTATTATTTATATATATATATTTAAATATATATACGTATGTATTTACAAGTAATGGTTCGAGAATCGCCGGAAACAGTCGAAGGGAAAATGAATTCATAAAAATAGTTCAAAAATTCTTAAGACTCAACTTTACAAACTTTGCTTATTGTGTCGAATTCATATAAAAATTAAGTTTAAATTTGGTCAGAAATTTTTGGTTCGTCACATAACCTTTTCAAACTACGAATTTTCGATGGAGTAATGCTAGGCTAGGACATTTTCTAATGCAACGTGATCGGATGTATTTTGCCACCATCACGCCATCACGGAGTCACTGTGGGGCGTGATGGACCGGAAAATGGATGGCGCGATGAGAGCTTCACGGGATGAATATGAGCGTGTTGGTTGGTATCCACGAATTGGGGGGCTGCCACGAATCGTATTGTTTGATTTTTGATGAAGAAGATGATTAATAATTAAAATGAAGAAGAAGATGAAATAAAAAAACTTAGATCTGGTTTCAGGTTGCGATGATGTAGGGGTATAGAAATAAGAAATTTACACATTTAGTACCTAAATTTTGTATGACTTTACAAAATAGTTAAATAAAGTATTAAAAATTAGTGAAATGACCTGTGGAATCACGAGTCTGTTTAAACTTTAAACGAAGCAGTTTAATAATATGTTTTTGGTAGAAGTTAAGAATTTAAATTAGAAGTTAACAACATATATTATTAATGTTCATTTTTCCATCTTGATGAATTTGAGACAACATCACTCTATTTATAGAGTATAAAAGGTATATTTTGATGAAAAGTTCAATAAATAGTCACAACTTTTGGTTAAAGGTGTCCATAAATTTTTACACAATTTCAAGAAAATTACATTATTATTACACAACCATCGGTCGTTTCAGATAAACTAAAGATTAAAATCAATTACTTGTGATTTGAGGGCTTCAAAACGTGAAAATGAAAAAGTAGGTAATCCATTACTGCAACAAAACGTAATTTTTTGATTTTCCGTTTCTTTCTCATTTTTCCCCTTAATTACTTATTAATTTGTCAAAAAATCTAAATTGCCCAACACCTAAAAGGCTAATTACTAGATTATTACGTTTTGAAAGAGCATAATCAAATCCAAACATCACTAATATTTAACATGTTATGCTACATCTGATTATTTAATTATAATTATTTAAATCGCATAATTAATTTTAAAAACGTAAAACTAAAACACTCTCTAAAAAGAAGTTTTGGGATGGAAATTAAATATTTTTATTTATATATAACATCAAAACTCCAAAATTTGGAGTGTCACGTGTAGATTAGTTGTGTAGGTTTAGCTTTCCTACTTTTTATTTATGACATTCTTGTAGTAATTTTCCCCCCCTTTTGTGATTAGTGCATAATTAGTGTTTGTCGGGCGCGCGTTGTCGCGCCTTCTTGTGGTCATTTTTTGGCAATGTCATGGAGCCATTGTTGATGAAAGTGTAGGGAAAATTGTAGGAAAAAAGGAGGGGGGAAAATTTCTTAATCGTTTTTTTTTTGTTTTTTTTTTTTTTTTTGGAGAAAATTAGGTTAAAAAAAATCGGGCCTAACATTTTGTGAAGTCCTTTAGTAAAATTTGTAGGGAAGAATGAGGGGGACAAGTTGAAAATAAAAAATAAAAAATTTCACTTAGATGAATAGTGCAGTACTCATTGTGGGTACAACTCTCCAGTGCGCAACGTACAAGTCATTAAAGCTTTAAAAATGTCGCTGTCGGTGAATAGTTAATGAATCCAGTGCGCAACGTACAAGTCATTAAAGCTTTAAAAATGTCGCTTTCGGTGAATAGTTAATGAATAGTATCACATTATATGTAATAGTATCTAGGGTAATAATAATAACTAGGAAAATACCGCCCGCGCAATGCGACGGGGTCTTTCGGATTTCATATACATATTTTACATAACAATATGTATGTACGCAATTAAAAATGCGTTGTTAGGAGTATGTTTGGAAGCATGTGGTTAGTACCTAGTATACCTAATGGCCTATGCGTTTTTCATGGCATGAAAATCGCGGGGAAAAGGGGAACGGGACCATCAATATGATTTAGTAAGTGTGGGTTGTTTGATGTACGCGTATGTATATGTATGGAAGATAGCCTGAAATGTTTAGCGTTTTTTAAAAAGAGTCCGTTTCGCGCATACCTAGTTTCGTTGTGTTCGTGATTTTTTTTCGAGTTGAACGGAGGCGTCTGAAAAATTTAACTCGCGGTGACCGTGGAGATATGGCGTGTTGAAAAATTTAACTATGGGTTGGTGTCCATGGTGGTGATCAAGGTGTCGGGGATCGTGGCTTGAGTGATGGTTGTTGTGAGTTTTCAACTAATACATAAAACAGAAAGATCGATGTGTGAGGATGGTGATTACCTTGATGGTTAAATGGCGAAGGTGGTTCGGTGGTGGTGATTCAAGTTGCAACAAAAGGAACTCGTAAAGCATGGTGGTGAGTGTTTGTATTTGTGATGTTGGATAGGTTGTTATCGAACGCAAATAGCAAACAGAATAGTAGCAGTGATCGGTTCATCATTTGATGATAAGAGTGATGATGGTTTAAGATAGGTGAAGTGATGGTACACGAACACGTAACAGTAGCAGTAGATGGGTTTCTTTGGTGGGTTGGTCGAAGTAGGTTTACCAACAGAAAACAAGAAGGAAAAAGTGGTTCTCAAAGTTATGTTTATTTGCAATACTGCACGATGTATATTTATATTATATATTATATATGTACATAATATCATAATCATATTGGATGAAAAGGAAACAGTGATTGAGTTAGTTGGATGGTAAACGAATAGAAGGCAACATAAAGTGAAGATGATATGTTTGAATGCATGTATATGTTTATATCATATGCTTGGATCAAATAAAGAAAACATACACACAAAGTAAATTCATGAATTTCAACATTAAAATAGTAAAGCAGCCTAAGTTTTGTTTTAATCTACCGACAGTTTTCACGGACTATGTATCGTGCGAAATCAGTGGCGGATAAAAGTGTTCAGAAAAATCCCATATTTTTAAATTAACTATATTTATTTATTTTGGTCATTATGGTATAAAATTTGATCATTAACTATTAAATAAAAATTACATTAATTATTCACTCTCAACCCCAAGTAAAATATAAAAAGTTTTAAAATTCAACAAATAGTTCATAAATACATTTTTTAATAAGCCTAAAATTTATATTACTCATTTTCGGATCACCGTTTATTTTAAAATCACCTAAGTTTGAACTTAACTTATTTAAATAACCATCGAATGATAAACGAGTGCTTCTATCGTTTACTAAATAAATTCGGAACTATATTTATATATCCAATATATCTTATTTATATATATAGATATGTTTTAAATAGTAACTATTATATTTTGATTTATTTTACATAGTTAATTATAATATATTTCAAATTATTATTTATATATATATTTAAATATATATACGTATGTATTTACAAGTAATGGTTCGAGAATCGTCGGAAACAGTCGAAGGGCAAATGAATTCATAAAAATAGTTAAAAAATTCTTAAGACTCAACTTTACAAACTTTGCTTATCGTGTCGAATTCATATAAAGATTAAGTTTAAATTTGGTCAGAAATTTCCGGGTCGTCACATAACCTTTTCAAACTACGAATTTTCGATGGAGTAATGCTAGGCTAGGACATTTTCTAATGCAACGTGATCGGATGTATTTTGCCACCATCACGCTATCACGTAGTCACTGTGGGGCGTGATGGACCGGAAAAATGGATGGCGCGATGAGAGCTTCACGGGATGAATATGAGCGTGTTGGTTGGTATCCACGAATTGGGGGGCTGCCACGAATCGTATTGTTTGATTTTTGATGAAGAAGATGATTAATAATTAAAATGAAGAAGATGATGAAATAAAAAAAACTTAGATCTGGTTTCAGGTTGCGATGATGTAGGGGTATAGAAATAAGAAATTTACACATTTAGTACCTAAATTTTGTATGACTTTGCAAAATAGTTAAATAAAGTATTAAAAATTAGTTAAATGACCTGTGGAATCACGAGTCTGTTTAAAGTTTAAACGAAGCAGTTTAATAATATGTTTTAGGTAGAAGTTAAGAATTTAAATTAGAAGTTAACAACATATATTATTAATGTTCATTTTTCCATCTTGATGAATTTGAGACAACATCACTCTATTTATAGAGTATAAAAGGTATATTTTGATGAAAAGTTCAATAAATAGTCACAACTTTTGGTTAAAGGTGTCCATAAATTGTTACACAATTTCAAGAAAATTACATTATTATTATTATATAAAAATTGACACTATTTCATTAAGGTTGTATCAATTGGTCAAAGAGGCACCAACTAACAAATATAATATTTTCAATTTATTTATTTTAGTTAATTTAAAACGAGTATTCACTTCACACTCTACTAACTTGTAATAAAACTTAACTTGAAATTCATTTGTTTAGTGTAAATCACAATCACATAACTGATGAAATTAAAATTATCAACAAGATTCAGCTTAATTATTTTATGATATATATAAATACAAACTCTCAGCTTTAAAATTCAACTTCAATTATAAGTTCTAGTTCTAGCTAAGAGATGGAGTTAAACACAGTTTCTGCGAAACACACCCGATCTAAATCTAAATCGATCTATCTATATCTATCTATATGAAAATGAAAACACACAAAATTAAATAATGAGTGATCCAAGAAAAAGATGCTCACAAGGCACTTGAGGTTTGACTGATGAGTCAGAGTCAGACTTGGTGGTACATCCTTAATTCTTGTGTCCCCAAACATTACCACTTACACTAAATCTAATCCAAGTTGTTAAGGCTTTTTATTGTTTTTTTCCGACTGCACGTTGATTCTTACTTGTTTGTATTAGGCATGATATTTAATATTAATTAATTGTACGCCTTGTTGATTTCTAAATTTAACGATCATATAATTCTAGCCAATTATTAATATTTATATGTATTTATAATATATATGATATAATATATATAATGTTACGAGTATATAGTTATACAACATTAATATTATATTGGGCAATATCAATTAATTATAGCTAATATCAATTAATTATCACTAAAAAATTATCCTTGTTATGATGAATCACAACTTATTTAATAGATAGAAATAATATTGATTTAGTCGATATTAAGATTAATATTAATATTAATACTATTTATAAAAGTAATAATTAATACCCGTTATATAACCTTTATTATACATGAGTACAGGTTGGATCAAAATATTTATATGTTGTGTTATTATTGATTAGGCCAAATTCTATATTTATATAAATCCCGGATCTGATACTCGTCGATTACGAACATGGGCAAAAATTTTATCCATTGACAGGTACATGATATCTTTCAATTTAAAATTATTTTAGATATCCACATTTGTTATAATAATCTACTGAATTTAGATTGAATCGTGATTAAGTCCCGTAAAATCGCGAGTTATAAACTAGAAGTAGTAGTAGTAGTAATAATAATAATAATAATAATAATAATAATAATAATAATAATAATAATTAATAATTAATAATAATACAATAATAATACAATAATAATAAAAACTAGTCCGGTTTGCATTAAACGTAGAGTTGTGTTACTGTGTATGTACAGAGGGGAGAACGGCTCATGTGCTAAGAACCGTTTTAGATGTAGGTATGCGCATCATTATTGAAAAAGTGTTTGTTTCGAACGTAGTTAGTCTCGTTTTGTTCGTAAAATTATTTTAAGTTTAATGGTGCTAGCGGTGAAAATTAATTCGTGGCGAGTAAAAAGATAAGGCCCGTTGAAGTTTATGGTGGGTATTGTTTTTTGATTTAAATTAAAAATTAAATTTACATTTTACACCCCTGAAATTTATAGTTTATACCCCTGAAAAAAATGTATGAAATGAATTCTTGGAGGGGTTGGGTGAAAATTTCTAGTGTGAATGTAAGAGTTGGAACGACAAAAAAATTGCTTGAGACGACCACCAAATCCATCCCTTATATATATATATATATATATATATATATATATATATATTGGTAGGATCAAGAGGGAAGTAACCAATCGGGGGGAAGCAATTTTTTTTTTCGTTTTTTGAAAAAACTTTGTTCACGAACATTATAGTTTGGATGAAAATAAGAATATTTTTTAAAGACACTTTGTGATAAATGTTTTTATTTTGGCGGGAAAACGCTCGAAGAAGTAATATATAACAATTATCGTGTTTTTCGAACGTATGTTGAGGTTTTAGATATTATGGTTTAGATATTAGGGTGTATAGGGTTTAGATATTAGGGTTTAGAAATTTAGGGTTTAGGGTTTAGATTTAGGGTTTAGATTTAGGATTTTAGATTGAGTTTTTAACACGAACAATTTAGGGTTTAGGGTTTAGGGTTTGGTGTTTGGTGTTTTAGGTTTATGGAATAAACCCAAAACACCAAACCCTAAACCCTAAACTCTAAATCGGGCTAAATTTTACTTCACAAAACATGAAAAAAAACGTTCACATTCTTCACGTACAATATTATCTTGAATGTTATTTTTTTCGATCGTTTTCCCGCCTAAATAATAACATTCATCACGAAGTGTCTTTTCTAAATGTTCATATTTTCATGTGATCTTGATGCCGGAAAAAAAATTCCTAAAAAAACGAATTTTTTTTGCTTCCCCACGATTAGTTACTTCCCCATTGATCCTAACTATATATATATATATATATATATATATATATATATATATATATATATATATATATATATATATATATATATAATATAATATAATATAATATAATAATAATAATTAATACTCCCGCTGTCCCAAATCTATTGTCCTCAGACAAAAAACACACAGTTTTAAGAAATCTCACTAACTTCATTCTTCACCAATAATATATCGTCTCTATCCAGAATAACTTCCTTTGATTGGTTGAAAAAGAATTTGAACAATTAATTTGGGACATCCTAAAATGGAATAATAGACAATAGAAATAAGACGGAGGAGTAATTAATAATATAATTTATAATTAATAGTTAATATTAAATATTAATTAATAGTATACTTTATAGTAGGGGGCAATAAACTAGAATCAAGAAAAGGAAATGCGGTTGAAGTGTGTGTCTCACGTGACAAAACGTGTTTTTGATGGAAACGGAAACCTGGAAAATACCATGGTGTTGCGTATGCCGCACGTGGATACATGTGTTCACTTTTCATGCATGTGTGATTTATGGAAAAAGGGAAACAAAATAAAATAAAAAACAAGTATTACTACCAGATTCCTGCCAATACACCACGCTCCAAGAATTGTACCCTTCAAAATTACTATTACTATTACTATTTATCATTATTTTTCAATCCTAAGGATGTGTTTAAATGAGAGGAGCTTATAAGAACATCTTATAATTTTTATAAGCTTTTAATTATAAGTTTTCTTGTTTAGTAATTTAGTTAAAGGCAGAGGTTATTAATTATAACGGAAATGAAGAGTCGTTAGGATTCATCGTTATTAGCATTATTCATTGATAAATTCGTGTTAAGTGTGTATTGTCGTTATAAAAGAAATAAATGAATGCAAATTCCTTTGGCTAATATGACATTGGAGCTTGTTTCTAAGACCATTTGTAATGGTTGGGTGTGTTGTGGGATTTTTGATGATTAGGATGTGTTGTGGGAGAGAGTGGAGTAGTGGTGGTGTTGAAAGTTGGTGTTGTGGGTTTGTGTTGTGGCAGTGGAATGCTGATGTGACATTTTAATTTTCTTTTTATGTTTTTTTTTATTTTTTTTATTGGTTTTATTCATTTTATTGTAGCACTCAAATAAAAAAAAGACGAAATAACGTAAATAATTAAAAGTCCTAAACATACCAAAAACTACTCTTTTTTGTGATCTCCCAACTATAGGATTTTCTGAGGTATCACAAAAACACCCGACTAACCATAAAAGCTCCTTTTGTGACCATCCCCTCGCGTTCTTTTTTGTCGGTTTTTCTACCTCTTTACCTACAATATATACAAATTGTATTACGTATTAGTATTTTAAATATATATATATATATATATATATATATATATATATATATATATATATATATATATATATATATATATATATATATATATATATATATATATATATATATATATATATATATATTTATAATATGTATGTAACAGTAGGTTAATATAATTATATATTACTTATAATACATACTAAATATAAATGTAAATATATATATAAATAGCAACAGTAGGTATATATATAATTATATATTACTTAATACATATTAAATATATATATATATATATATATATATATATAATATGTATTAAGTAATATATAATTATATATATACCTACTGTTGCTATTTATATATATATTTACATTTATATTTAGTATGTATATATATATATATATATATATATATATATATATATATATATATATATATAGAATAATATACCCTTGTCCTTTCTTGAGTGTTTTCGAGCGACCCGTCGTTGTGGTTCTTCCGATTGAGATTGAGATTGCGATTGAGATTGTTATATATATATATATATATATATATATATATATATATATATATATATATATATATATATATATATATATATATATATATATATAGAATAATATACCCTTGTCCTTTCTTGAGTGTTTTCGAGCGACCCGTCGTTGTGGTTCTTCCGATTGAGATTGAGATTGCGATTGAGATTGTTTGTGACAACCCGGAAATTTCTGACCAAATTTAAACTTAATCTTTATATGTTTCCGACACGATAAGCAAAGTGTGTAATATTGATCCTCAAACTTTTTGAACTAATGTTATATATTCAGTTAACCTTTGACTATTGACCGACGATTCACGAACATCTATTTGTGTATGTATATATATATATATATATATATATATACACACAATAAGTTGGAATATTAATTATTCATAAATAACTTGCAATGTCTATTTAAAAACTGATTTATGTATATTAAATAAAGATATATACATATATATAATTTCAAGTTATTTAGTAAACGATAGTAACATTCGTTTATTGATTCGATTGATATTTAGATAAGTTAACTAAAACGTTTAAGATGAACAAGTAAAATACTAATTTACTACAGTATTTTCGAATTGCTACAGTACCCGAAAAGCTACAGTGTTTTCGAAAATCACTATTTGCTACAGTAAAAATCATTTTGCTCCAGTGTTTTCGAAAATCACTATTTGCTACAGTAAAAACAACTTTGCTACAGTAAAACACTATTTGCTACAAGTTAAAACGCCTTTGCTACAGTAAACACTATTTGCTACAGTAAACGACTTGCTACAGTAAATACTATTTGCTACAGTACCACTATTTACTACGGTGAACACTATTTGCTACAGTGAAAAATATGTTGACAAACAAGAAAACAAAACATTGTGAGCTGGATTTTTAGGCTATGCGATCACATGGGATTATGTCTTCCCATCCATGCGATCGCATGGGATGAGGAGACAGGCCACATTATAAAAGTTCGATCGCCAGATACATTCATTCAATCTATCTATCTTTCGCATATCTCCTTCTATATGTATTATAATAATAATAATAATAATAATAATAATAATAATATAATAATAATAATAATAATAATTATTATTATTATTATTATTATTATTATTATTATTATTATTAAGATTAATATTATTATTAATCTTATTATTAGTAGTATTAATATTATTATTATTTATACATAAAATACTACGACGAGGTTCTGCTCGCATATTTTCAAAATGAATTTTCGAGCGGGATAGAGCTAAGGAAATTATGGGTTATAGCTATGGAGTTTATGGGTATGCTTCGAGGGTATAGCTCGTGAGTCAAACTAGTGTTTATCATCTCCATTGCGTCTACGTAGTTTCCTACAATATTGAATCACAATATTGATACGTGAGCATTCATATCTTATCTTTTATATATTAATAGTGTATCCATGTCTAGTGCTCGAGTATCTATGTTTATGCATGCTTGTATGCTTTAATTTTGTCGTTAGATAGTTTATGATGAATCACGAATTTGATACATATGCTACTGATATAAAGTATATGATATGCATGTTTTTGGAAAGCTGGCGAAAAATTATTAACTTTTTACTTAGAAATCGCGTGATTTCGATGAACGGATTAAAAGATATGGTCAACTGAATTATGATTAACGTTAATTGAAATTGTGTTTCAAACTGTAAATTAATATTTAAACAACTTGTCTATGAGATTGATAAATTGGATTTTCAAATATTACTAATCGAGTAAATGAATTTCTATATAAAGCACGTCGCATTTTGTTGAACAATTGTCAAAGTTGACTGTCTTATCATGTTTTAAAGCTTTATAAACATTATAATCTGATTTTACAAATATTGGAAAACTATGTGAAATAATAAAATATGTTCGATTTCCATGATAATTCAAATATAATATAGCTCCTGAAATAAGTAATATTTTGAGTTTGATAAACTATAAATTCGTTCAATTATCAAGACTTATACTATGTTAATAAACATGTATAGATTTAAAGATCATATTGGGTCAGGTTGACTTTTGAGATGACTTTTGTTAACTTTTACATGTCGGTCTCGAGCATTAGGATTGTGATACACTATGACCCGACCTAGCTTGTTAAACATTTATTGACCAATATATGTTCTCTAGGTTGAGATCTACGATTACTTTGCATTCCGAGTTTCAGTCACATTTCGGTGAATGAATTTATGTGCTGCTAAGGTGAGTTTCATATGCTCCTTTTTAATTGCTTTTGCAATTTATATTTTTGGGCTGAGAATACATGCACTTTATTTTAAACGCAATGGATACAAGTACATACTAAATTCTACACCGAGTTTGAACCGAAAATCCCTTAGCTTTGGTAACTAGTAACTGCCGGTTATAAGAACCGATGGGCGCGAATAGTTGTATATGGATCTATTGGGCTTGACATCCCCGTATGTTCCAGGTATAGAAACCCCAGCCTGAACTATAAAACAGACGTATGCTATTTGAGGTTAGTACACGTTGGTTTGCGTGTATTGTACATGTTGGTTGCATGTATGTTAAAACAGGGGTACTTATTATATATACGTTAAAGTTTAGTTACCAGGGTGCTCAATCTTGTAGAATATTTTGATAAACGTTTCTGGATGAAACAACTGAAATCTTGTGATCCACCTTTATATACAGATTATGCGCAACACTAAAACTATGAACTCACCAACCTTTGTGTTGACACTTTTAAGCATGTTTATTCTCAGGTTCCTAGAAGTCTTCCGCTGTTTTCTTATACGTTATACAAGCTATGTGCATGGAGTCATACATGCTTTATTCGAGAAAACTTTGCATTCACAAAATCATCACCATGTATCTTATTTTGACCGTATTGTCAACGGATGTATTATGGTAAACTATTATTTACGGTGATTGTCTATATGTAGAAATCATCAGATGCCGAAAACCTTGAAAATTGATATTCATTTATGGTGTGCCTTTTCAAAAGAATGCAATGTTTACAAAACGTATCATGTAGAGGTCAGTACCTCACTATGAAATCGATGAATGATGTCTTCGTTCAAGTGGATTTGGACGGGTCATCACATTGTTGCGCTTGAGATTGAGTTTGGAACATTTGTTGTTGTTGCGATTGAAACATTTGTTGTTGGTTTTGGAACATTTGTTGTTGTTGAAAAAATGCCCATTGTTGTTGTTGTTGTTGTTCAAACGTTAGTTGTGGCAAGGGTTGTTGTTGTTGTTGATTTAACCCGAACAAATTTCGAGTTACATTAGCGTATTGTTGTGGACTTGGCGTGAGTATTGGTTGGTTTGCGATTCCGGTTTGGTTAGTACTCCCGAACACCAAAAGATTAGAACACGGACGGGTATTGGAGAGTGGTGTTGCGGGTTCTTCGTGATCTTGGTTTCGTGGAGTGATTGGTGTGTTTGGAGTGTTAGACATTTTGATAAATTTGTAAGAAGATTAGAGTGTTTATGAGATGTTTTGTAGAATATTGTGTGTATGTATTTGAGGTTTGGTAGTGTATTGTTTATATAAGGAGAAAAAAACAGTAATTTTTTTTAATAGCCGTTTACATTCAACGGTTGGATTGACCGACGAATCACAAGACAACACGTGGCTACAACACACGTTTTCTCACCCGTTGGAAGGCTCCCAACGCCTCGAAAACGCCGCCCGAAAACACCTTGTTACTGCGGTTTTCGGCGTTTTTGAATGTCCAAGTCAGCCGGCAACGGCGTTGAGCTAGGCTGTTGCGAATGGTCTAATTGGCCGGGAAATGGGCCTTAGACGACGAAGATAGTTGGTTCAAATTTTTGTTAACACAACCTCACATTGATAATGCATCTCTTTCTTCTACGCAAACTGAATGGTCTAAATACTTGTCTCGTAAAGTGAATATCTTTATTGAAGAGTGAGATTGGACATGTTACGTTCGAGATTGAACCTCTCGTTAAGGGATATTGAAATTGAGCCGATCTCATGTTCATTTTGTCATCGGGGAATGGAAGGTCCAAATCACGTTTTCTTCACTTGTGACATTGTTGTGGATGTTTGGTAAAAAATTAGAATATGGCTAGATTGCCAAGCTTGGATTCTTATGAGAAAAATACTTACATATTTAAAATTTTGAGTCCTTCTAAATATTTGAGCTTTAGACGGTTGCCTGTCTTGTCTATACTCGAAGGCATCTCTGAAGTTTTTAAATATCATTGTCAATTTCGAAGTCAAAATGTGATACTTATGGGACAGAAGGAGTATATAAATAGCTTTATTGAAACGACCAAACTCGCCGTTAAACCGACGCATACATTTTTTTCTTTATAATACTGATGTTATGCGAGGTGTATACAAAATAGTAGTAATTTTTACAAGGAAATACTATTAAATACGATACAATTTTTATTAATTTACGGATGGGATATACCTAAACCTTGCTACAACACTTATAGGTAGTGTACCTAATCGTAGAGTAGTATAGTTTTTAGTAAGTCCGGTTCGTTCCACAGGGAGACGACTTATTTTACACTATATTTTTAAACAATTATATTTGTACAAAATATATTATATATAGTAATAATATATTAAAGGGGGTTTACCATTTAATGACCGGTTTGTCGATTTTAAAACTTAAGCGTAAATATAAATGACAATAAATAAAGTGCGTAAAATAAATAACAATATAATAATTATGCTTATTTAAACTTCCGTAACCATGATGTTTGACGTTTTGATTATTTATTACCCTGGGTTAATTGTCCTTTGTCCTGGATGTATTTGAAACCTATCTGGTTTTTGTCCATAATAGTTCATCGTTCATAATTATAAAATGCTCAGCAAATTTAACCTTATACCCGAAGTCAAATATTCCAACTAATTGGGGATTCGAACTGTAACAAGGTCTTAATACTTTGTTTAATGAATACACCAGGTTATCGACTGCGTGTAGTCCATGGTTTTACTACTTTGTTAACAATTACACCAATTACCCTTGAATGTAATCCACCCCTGTTTCAACAAGTCTATTAACTATTAATCCAGTTCCGTGTCCGGTAAAATGAACAATTATTGGTATTTATAGATATCCCGCCCACCGTACCCAGTCAAGCGTATGTGGTTATATATAAATACGTCAAATTATAAGTCTATATATTAAATCAACGAGGTATCATTTAGTTAATATAAAGCCCATTAATAGCCCATAGTCTAATTTTCACAAGTGTCGTTCTTTTGTCCAAACCCCAATTATGGTACAAAGCCCAATTACCCCATCTTAATATTTAGCCTAACATCACGATTACTTCGGCTCAAATAAGCATAATAATAACTTAAGTACGAGACATTAATTTAAAAAAGAGAACATAGCTTACATTGATTATTTATCGCGTAGTGTTACATGGACAGAGCTTTGACTTCAAAACCCGTAAAATAACCTTTACATAACCCAAACTAATCTAATATAAAACTAACCTATAATATATATATATATATATATATATATATATATATATATATATATATATATATATATTATATTACAGAGAGAGTATGATAAAAATTGGTGTCTTTAAACTGGACAAACTTGTTGCCTTTTATAGATGTGGCCTGATTTCTGAAGCCATGCGATCGCATGGAATTTGCTCTTCCAGGCCATGCGATCGCATGGCCAGCTGGATCCAGCCACATTGCTTTGTTTTCTTCTTTGTCGACGTTATTTAATATAATATATAAATAATTTATATAATTATTTAAATATTATATTATATTCTTGTGCATAGTAGACTTGTAATTTTTGGTCCGTTGAGTCGGGCGTTGATAGTTGGCTCAGGTCCCGGTTCCGTTTTTTCGAACGTCCTTTCGTATAATTTAATATCTTGTACTTTGCATTTTGCGGCTTGTACTCTTATCATTTTTGGACGTTTCTCATCAATAAATTGAACCACTTGGATTGTACTTTGTACTTTTTTTAGCTTTTTGGTCATTTGCGTCTTCAAATCGTCGTTTTCTTCTTTTGTCTTCGCACTTATTTATTTAAACGAATATTACATAAAAATAAAACAATTACAACTAAAAGCTTTACATATTGGAAGGATATTGTACCTAAATATATGTTCATTTGGAGCACTATCAAATATCCCCACACTTGAGCGTTGCTTGTCCTCAAGCAATACATAACTTTGAAATAAAATCACATTTCACTCGAATCACTTTTTTTTATTCTCACACTTTATACATCAGTGATTTTGATACGGCGGTATAAACAATGATAGTAACGATGTGGTTTACAGTCCCACATGACTATTAAAAATTTAGATCCTTTAAGGAAATTGGATCTTTATGAAAACATTTGATCTTTTTGAAAATTCAATTTAGATTTTATCCTAGATAAGTTTTTCAGAATAACCCTTCACCGGTGTTTACAAAATATTTTTGTGGGTTGCGTGGGTTTCATATTTTTAAATTTTAGCTCAAAACTTACGGTTTTGTGTCACCCACTTGCTAACCTTGTATTAGGAAAGCACACGTCCAGTATACTTGCTCCGTATATTACCTTTAACTACCGTTCGGTTGTAAAGGAAAGCGTTGAACAAGCAACTGTTAAGGCAATATCTAATGACATGCAGATGTTCATGGTCTAAAACGTGTCGGATGCAATTACTATCCTTTGTAGGAGCAATAGTAAAGATCACCCTATAATTTTTCGGTCTGGCATAAGGTCATGTCTTCGACCAAGCTATGCAACCACCGTTCTTACGGTTGACACCTGATTTGGTTCAGGTGACCTAATGAATTCCCGGTGAATTCTTAGGATTTTACGTTCAATGGTAATGAACGCATTGAAAATAGGTTTTCAGAAAACAAATCGGTTTTAATTTGATCAAAATATTTTCTCGTTCAAGCTCGAGTTTAGATATCATTGAATTCCATGAGTTTGTAATTCTCAATCTTTAAGGTCAATCTCAAGGATTGAGTAATATCAGGCTTAAAAGCTGATTTTTAATCTTTAAGGAGATTATCCTTTCTGGGGGTCTGATTCATTAGTCTTATCAAGCTAATTTGCACGGCGTCCTCCCTATTTTACGAGACAGATCCTCTCATGGTTAGGATAAGTCTGACCACTTGGCGACCCTGTTTGATGCTGAGGTCCGTGGATTTTCTCCTGATTTTAGAGATGACTCTTCTAGATTTTTCGTCAACCTACAGCTGGTCTGGACGACAACTTCCTGACCTAAATCAAGAAGCGCGTGTATTTTTCGGAAGACTTTACTTCCTTTTAATGATGAAATTGATTCATCGTGTAGATCCATCTATTCTTTCAGATAAACCGGGTAAAGCGGTTAATTTAGTCCAAAACAAAAGCACCTGCAATAACTTTATAGAAACATGTGATAGATAGTTTTTAATTGAATAACTTGGTACATTCTCCCCACACTTAGCTTTTATTTTGTCTTTCTTTGCCTTTTTATTCTCTTCTATTCCATTTTAAATGAATTCAAGCGTTTTGGGTTGTTTCTCAATTTATGTCCTTTCCAAAGTAACAATAATTTCGGTATTATCACCTAGTTTTATCGTTCATAAATATGTATAAACATGATTTTGAGTTCATTTAGTTGAAATTTTTTCAAATTTTCACAAAATTTGGCAATTAAACCAAGTGTAAACCTGAGAGAATTTATAACCCTTCCTGTAACGACCCTGGATTTTCCAACACGTATTTATTAATAATTATTATTATTAATACGTGTGATTAAACGAATGCATGTTATTACGTTTACATGTTGCCTTGATTGCCCGTACTTGACTTTTAAGTGCCCGAAACGTCTTTGTGACACACGAAACTTCACGAATAATATTTTTAGATATTATTTGCATTCATGATTAAGTTTTATTAATCATTTTGATTAACTATGGTTATTAGTTAGTTACTTGGGCTTTGTTGGGCTTAACTTGTTATTATTGGAACTTGGGCTTGTTTTAAGTTAATAGACTTATGACTTTGGGCTTGCAAGCCCACCCTACCCATTTAAATAGATTAACTAGTCCACTTAGACTTGTAAGTATTAGTTTCATGTTTAACTAGTTAGTTTGAAAGACTAGGAATCTAGTTGCATGTAATCCCCATGTAATCACCCATTTTAACCACACTTTTGAAGCTTTACTTGCAAGTGACCAAAGAACAAAGCCATCCTCCCTCCCCCACTAAGCAAACTGTCGGTTTCCCTCAAGCATATGGGGAGTTTTGTTTCACTTTTCATTCACTTCTTCATTTTGTAATCTCTCATTCAAAACACACACTTACTAGTTTCCAATTTTCTCTCCTTTCTCTCTAACTTTTGTAAGTAACTTGAAGCATTCTTCTCTCCTTTTTCTTAAACAAAACCGAATACCATACACCCTTAATCATCATCATCTTTTGTTATTTGTAGTTTGATTACTTGTTGTTAGTTTGTTACATGTAATTGTTAGTTATTCTTTACTAGTTACAAGATCAAACTTTCTAGTTTTGATTCTTCTATTATCTTGTATTTTCAAGAACACAAGAACATAAACTCACTAGTTTATGATTCTACTTCAATTGTTTCAAAAGTTGCAAGTTCGTTGATTAAAGACATACTTGAAGCTCATGAAGTAAACTTTAAAGTTTACTTTCTAAAGATCAAACTTTGGTTTGAATCTTTAAAGTATGAACAACCATGAACCTTTTCTTGTTTATTTAAGTTTACTACTTCATTTATGCACTTTAAATTTCATGTGGTTGGTTTGTTGGTCAAAGATTACTAGTTAACTTTGATCTTATACTTCTTGAACTTAAAGACAACTTGTAAGTTTCAAGAACATAGAAGTTTAACTTACTAGTTATAACTTCATATACTTATAAGGGATCTAAGTTATATAGCTTATGGTCTTCTTATTTTTGTCATAAACAAGAGCTTTAAGGCTTACATACACTTTACTAGTTGATAATCTAAGTTTTGTAGCTTATGGTTTCACTAAAGTAAAGATACAAGTGTTAATACTTAAGATTTAAACTTAATAACTTTAGATCAAGACTTTTGAGTCTTGGATCTTCAAGATCAAACTAAGAACTATGTTCTACTACTTATGATCTTGATTAGTTAGTTTATTTTCATGTTTATAGTTCAATGTTACTTTTATAGTTCATGTAAGTGTCAAGCCTAAGACTTTGATGTAACTTTGGTTCATCAAACTACATGCAACTCTTAAGTGAGTTGTGCTTCATGTCTTAGACTTGCACTAGTGTTATGATGGTCAAGACTTGGTTAAGATGATGTAAACACATCCATGAGTTGTACACTTGAAGCTATATGCATCAAGGATGAGAACCATGATGAACATCAAGCACCAAGGCCACCGGAACCCTTTTAAACTTACTGTTTCTGTCCTATACCTACTGATCTGATGTTTCTGGAACAGACCAGTAGACCTGGTCTGTTCTAACCTTGATTTTTAGATAGAACTTTTCGAGTAGATAATTTTTCATATAAGACTCGTCTTCATCCGAGTTACAGTTTAGGATCTATGGCCCTCCGATCGTCACTAGGTCCTTTAACGTTGTGCAGAAAATTCAGACCTACTCGCACTTATACCGTCGCCACGGTCAAAGGAAGAAGAGTTAGCTTCTGAAATTTTTACCACACATAAACGACTCATATACGGAGCCATAGCCACTAGTATCACCTCTGCTCAGTTTGTGTAGAGGCCGTGGTGAATGATCCAAGTCAGCCTTTGTTTTAAACTTCGTTCATGAACGAACCTTACTTGTTACCTTTGTTTGATGATGATTGATGATGACCCTTATGACCTTAATTACATACATATGAACCTTTTTAGACAACTTACTGACTTAGTACTATTTGACTTAGGTTGAGGATTTCGGACCGGTTACTTGCACACCTTTCCCGACTCAACTTAACCGCTACTACATATCATTGTGAGTTATAGCATTCCCTTTTTTACTTTAACTTATTTTGGGAACTGAGAATACATGCGGATTTTATGTTTTACATACTAGGCACGAGTACTTAAACTTTATATATGTGTGGGTTATATAACGGCAGAAACATTCCCTTTAGCTCGGTAACGTTTAATCATTGGTTTTTGAACCGTGAACGCGAATCTTAGATATGGATCCATAGGGTTTGACATCCCCACTCGGGCTAGTCACGCTAGCATTTAACGAGTGTTTAATACTTCGTAGACATACGCACTTGCCAAGTGTACTTTCAGGGGGTATAAACGTTAAGTTAGTTACCGAGTGCTCACGGTTGAGCATATACTTAAACATACTGATTTGGATTACTGTTTTGAAAAGCTCGTTGTAGCACTGAAATCTCGTGGCCTACTTACATTACTATTATACTTAAGCTATAGCTCACCAACCTTTGTGTTGACATTTTTAAGCATGTATTTCTCAGGTGCTTGAAGTTGCTTCCGCTGTCATACTTGTTTTGCCATAGACACCCTGCTGCTTAGAGATGTCCGACATAAACTACATTATCTTTGCATTCAAACTATTAGTACTTTTGAACTATTATTGTAACGACCATTTGGGGTCACGTACACTTACTATTTGCTTCTACTTAGCGAAGCATGCTTTTGGATTGTAAAATATTTGACGTTTGTTATGACGTCACTTTTATTAATGAATGCAAACTCTTTTTGAAATCGCATATAGTACTTAACCTTGTAATGATCCTGTTGTTGATGGTCCGTACATGATGATTTAGTACAGAGCGTCACATTTGGTATCAGAGCATTGGTTGTAGGGAATTAGGTTGCATTAGTGAGTCTAAGACCGACCCGAGTAGGATTCACTAATAGGACTAATCTACAACTTGCTAGTTTTCTTGTTTCCGCTGAACTTACTGCATGCTGCTGCTTACTTTTACTGCTATATGCCGTATGCTACTATGTGATTTCACTACTGCATGCTATTATTCGCTTTCGATTGCATGCTACTGTGTTATATTACTGCATGCTACTATCTGCCTTTAGCATGTTACCTCGGTATGATACTGTTACTATTGCCATGCCACGTGCTGCTGTAAACGATCTAGGCTGCTGTAGTTGTTATGCCTGATTACGCTCTTGCTATCTGTCTACTATCCGCTATACCGACTTGGAGAACTTATCCTTCCCGGTTCAGATGTTTTCCTGAACTACTTTCCCACTCGTCTAACCCTAAGAACTAGTAGTGAAATCCACCTGTTACTACTGTTCCACCGCTCCAGAGATCGAAATATTACTTCACGCAATCTAGAAGATTGTTCAGTTGACACGTACACTGTACGCTCTCATGACCGTCACTTAACTCTTTCATTCTTCACGACTGCTCAACGATCTAACGACACTTCTGCACTTATGTCCCTACCACCCCTAGACATTGGATAAGTCGGGAGGACATCTCCTTTCACAAGGTCATAGTACCTTCTACTGATGCTCAAACACATCGTATTACTACTTGCTACACGTACAACCCGACGCGAGACCCGGATTGAATACTTAGAAGGAACCTAACAACGTTACCTGAATCCAAACCTTTGAAGAAACTTCGGGACACTTAAGCATTAACACACGGTCTACGGAACCTACGCACCCACATCGAGAAACTGCGAGATTAGTTATGTCGATTCTATTTTGTTTGCACAGATAAAGCACCGTTAGAAGAAATTTGTGTATAATTGGAAGTGATCACGTTACATTGACCATATGGAATGATATTGGAATGAACGTACGATTTAGTACAATATAATGACGCCAGGCCAGCGTGATTATAGTGAAGTAAATCATGCAGAAGTTCCAATATTACTACATGAGGAATATGAGGTGATCCAGGGAAATTTTGACAGGGATCATTTGAGCATACGCATTATCGTCTGTTAAAAATAGGGAAAGAATAACCACGTAGCCTATATACTGTACAAGAAGGGCCTTGTTTGCAGAATTGAAAACCCGAAAATTTGTTATAGATGCCGACACCGTGGATATTTGAGGAAAAGTTCTCATATAGGAAAAACTTTAAAATTACTTGCGGTAAAGCAATCGTTAGGGAGACTTGCATGGATCCTGATTTTGGTTAGGGTACGTTTCATCTCAACGTTTTATTGTCTCAAGGCTGTTTAATATTGGAGCGATAGAAACCTTATATCTAAGAACCTTAGTGTTACGACTAATAAGCCATTAACAACCATGAGAGTTAAGTATTCTATAGGGCAAGCAAATGGTAAACTAAGGAAGATAGGGGAATAATTTAAGGTAGTACTTTAAGATTAACAGGTGGGTCATTTGGAGATGACCTCATATTAACCAAACTTGGGAGTTTTAATGTAGTAGTTGAAAAGGAATAGTTACCTACGTACAGGCATATGTTATTTGAGAAGATTGATAGAATTTGTTTTTCACAGTAGTACAGTAAGATTTGATTTGGGATGAACTTTAAGATTAACCTAATACTCATCGAGCTAGGAAGCTTTGAGGAAATAGTTAGAACGAACTGACTTTCAAGGATGAAAGTGGAATTTGTTTATAATGAGGGAAAAATTTATTCGTATACCTCGCAAGAATGGTGAAACTATTATGGGAAGAGATGTAGCCCGAGAACTGAACCTTATTAGTTACATGACAACAACCCGAAATCCCACAATGGAAATGGGAAGAAATTCATCATTGGTTACCAGAGACGGTATGCGGTTAGGACATCATCTGGGCTATTATTGACCATCTCGCCAAAACTGCTCACTTTCTAGCCATGAAAGAAACCGATACAATGGACAAACTTGCACTACGATACTTAAAGGAAAATGTATCCTGTCACTTCAGCAATTCAAATTCTATATTGAAGATTTCCCAAGAATCTCATTTGATACTCATTCTTACGCAACTCTAAATCCTAACGTATCACGAGGAATTTCTTATTCGATGATAACCACAACACCGTCCTTCTTACCTCGATATTAGTCATACCGGTTCAAAATTTTCCTGAAATCAATGAGTGGTTAACTCTCATCCTCACACTCTCCCATTCGTATCTCACTCATATGCAACAACTTCACACTTAAGCATTTTTGGTCAAAGGATTTATGCCCTACTAATAGTTGTCAATCACATATAAATTCAATGGTTTATATTTACCTCAAACATCACTCGAAATTTTCAAAAATCTTTTACTCAATCCTTATCAACCTTTTTCCAACTTGTAACTTCCGAAATATGAAAATTTTGTCTGCCAAAACTCTTACACACATTATTTTATTATGCTATCCTCTCAAAGTTAAAAAAAAAAAAATTTATTTTGTTCGTCATTCGCGCAAAATTTTAAAATCGTATACGTTATATAAAATAAAGTAAATGATTCCTTATTTTCGACAAACACATGTAGAATTTTACTTTCACTCTTAAAAATCAAACCTTTTGTTCAAGATATGTTTTACTTTGAATGGCACGGGTTGTACGTAACCCTAGTTTACTAAAACTTCGTTTCTTCCATACATTGTCACCTTAAACAATTTCTATAAAATTTGTCGTTGCTTGCTGTATAAAATACTCCGTTGCTCATTCGTACCCAAGTCATCGTGAAGACCTTATAACCGTCGAAATCGAGAGATTCATGTATATGTGATAAAGGCACTGACTACCACGTCATGCAAGGCCTTCAGACATCCACGTAAACCATTCAAAACTATTACGTTACCCCATGGATTTATTTCACCACACATGTTGTAACAATGCTCTTTCTTATATATAACTCTAAATCCTGACTCATTCCAAGGAAACTCTCATTTAGTGGTATTAATACCATCATCATTCCGACTTTAATACTAGTCATAACCCATTTGGCACTTTGTTAATTCAAGAAGCAATTAACTTCTCATCCCCGTGCTCTATCCTTCGTACCTCACTTTTAGCAACGGCTTCGCACGTAAATATTTTTGGCCCAAAGACTTGCGTCCCGATAATTACCAAAACCACATTTATGTCATTAGTTTTCATTACCTAGTAACTGGTCACCCAATGATTCAAAACTTTTCCACTCAAACTTTTTCAACTTACAAAAAAAAAAAAAAAAAAAACTATGTTTATCAGAATTTTTACACGTTGTTTATTTATGCGGTCCTCACAAGATTTACAGACAATGAAAATACTAAAAACTTTTCGGTCACTTAAACGGCTTATAAAATCATATATGTATAAATTTATACTTACTTATTTTGATACTAAGTTATATCTTCAAATTATTTAAAAACCGCTCCTTTACCGAGTTATTTAACTTAAGTCAAATAGTTTTGAGTAAAATGGTACACGTTGTACCTACTTCTAAATTTACTAGGAACTTCGTTCCGTTTACGTTGTCACAACAAACATTTAAAGGTTTGTTTTTCAAAACTCCGTTAGTCGATTTTATTAAAGGTTTTCGTATTATACTACACCATGTATGGAACACACTTTTCTCACCCTCTGATAAGAGATGAAACTTACTATTAAGATCTTTTGTTAAAAACTCTTGAGCCACTTTGGATGGCGGTTTTATAAAAATCATTGGAAAATCTTTGCACCCATAAAATGTTCTTTTTAAAGCTAGACATGACAAAACGCGGGCCGATAAATCGATTTTCCAAGGTACACTCATTGGTCACCCTATTGTAGGAAAGGTACTAGGTGGGTTACTGTTCTCAATACTTCACGGCGAATCACAACACCCTCGTAAACTACATCTCTATGGATCAGTATGTTGAGACACAAGAATCATTTTGGAAATTCTTTTCACTAGGAGAAAACCATTCGTTAGGACCAAGGGTTCACGTATCTCCTCATCCGCACATCCCCTTAAGTACACAGATAAATCAAAACGAACCACTCGAAGAGTTCACACTCGTTCAAGACCACACCTTTGGTGCAACTTTCTTTCGGAAATATAACATAAGATACTTTGAGAATCTATGAATCTTGTTATCCCTTGGGAGGGGACTGCTTAAAACATTCACGGCACTGATGTGGATACTCTATACGTTCCTCCCTTCATTGGTTGCAACTGTATGTTGCTCTAGTTAACGTTAACCCTAACTTCAACATGTAACTAAAAGGATGAAGTTACATCGCGGAACTGTGTTTTCATTTCATCCAAGGATAGGTTCACCTGCAGTATGGTAAACTAGGTAGTGTCCCTCCTTGTTCGTTCAGACCGTCCTGAAGACACTATGAATAATTATGGCTTGCAAGTTCGGTTGGTCACCTTCAGCTAAAATTTCGATTCACTTACTCAAATGAAACGTTCTTAAATATTGAGTTCCTATGCCTATGGCCTCCTTTCGAAACCAAGGGGTTGGTAAAATCCGTAGCTAACGTTATCCATACATCAAATCGCATGGTTGTAATCACTATGTTTCCCATTCTACCTGTCAGCTTATATTACGACATACACGCTCAATGTTTTAGATGAGCTTAGGAACATTCATGGTGCATTTCACGCATCCAGCTTACTGAAGATGCCTGTAAGGCTAAACACACCATCTCTCCTTCTTGTGGATATACATTCAGATGACATACTCCTGTTAATCAGAATAAAATCAATTTGTTGACCTCTTAGGACAAGAGGCTTAAGTAACGGCATATACCTATTCTCACTTTCATACGCCGAAGTACCTTTCAAGGTAGATAACTTACTTCTGAGCCCACGGGTCTCACAGAACTATGATACGCTCCTTCTTATTCGAATACGGTACCATTGTTGGTCACTCCTTAAAATTTCGGGACGAAATTTTCTTTAACAGGTGGGTAATGTAACGACCCTGGATTTTCCAACACGTATTTATTAATAATTATTATTATTAATATGTGTGATTAAACAAATGCATGTTATTACGTTTACATGTTGCCTTGATTGCCCGTACTTGACTTTTAAGTGCCCGAAACGTCTTTGTGACACACGAAACTTCACGAATAATATTTTTAGATATTATTTGCATTCATGATTAGGTTTTATTAATCATTTTGATTAACTATGGTTATTAGTTAGTTACTTGGGCTTTGTTGGGCTTAACTTGTTATTATTGGAACTTGGGCTTGTTTTAAGTTAATAGACTTATGACTTTGGGCTTACAAGCCCACCCTACCCATATAAATGGATTAACTAGTCAACTTAGACTTGTAAGTATTAGTTTCATGTTTAACTAGTTAGTTTGAAAGACTAGGAATCTAGTTGCATGTAATCCCCATGTAATCACCCATTTTAACCACACTTTTGAAGCTTTACTTGCAAGTGACCAAAGAACAAAGCCATCCTCCCTCCCCCACTAAGAAAACTGTCGGTTTCCCTCAAGCATATGGGGAGTTTTGTTTCACTTTTCATTCACTTCTTCATTTTGTAATCTCTCATTCAAAACACACACTTACTAGTTTCCAATTTTCTCTCCTTTCTCTCTAACTTTTGTAAGTAACTTGAAGCATTCTTCTCTCCTTTTTCTTAAACAAAACCGAATACCATACACCTTTAATCATCATCATCTTTTGTTATTTGTAGTTTGATTACTTGTTGTTAGTTTGTTACATGTAATTGTTAGTTATTCTTTACTAGTTACAAGATCAAACTTTCTAGTTTTGATTCTTCTATTATCTTGTATTTTCAAGAACACAAGAACATAAACTCACTAGTTTATGATTCTACTTCAATTGTTTCAAAAGTTGCAAGTTCGTTGATTAAAGACATACTTGAAGCTCATGAAGTAAACTTTAAAGTTTACTTTCTAAAGATCAAACTTTGGTTTGAATCTTTAAAGTATGAACAACCATGAACCTTTTCTTGTTTATTTAAGTTTACTACTTCATTTATGCACTTTAAATTTCATGTGGTTGGTTTGTTGGTCAAAGATTACTAGTTAACTTTGATCTTATACTTCTTGAACTTAAAGACAACTTGTAAGTTTCAAGAACATAGAAGTTTAACTTACTAGTTATAACTTCATATACTTATAAGGGGTCTAAGTTATATAGCTTATGGTCTTCTTATTTTTGTCATAAACAAGAGCTTTAAGGCTTACATACACTTTACTAGTTGATAATCTAAGTTTTGTAGCTTATGGTTTCACTAAAGTAAAGATACAAGTGTTAATACTTAAGATTTAAACTTAATAACTTTAGATCAAAACTTTTAAGTCTTGGATCTTCAAGATCAAACTAAGAACTATGTTCTACTACTTATGATCTTGATTAGTTAGTTTATTTTCATGTTTATAGTTCAATGTTACTTTTATAGTTCAATGTTACTTTTATAGTTCATGTAAGTGTCAAGCCTAAGACTTTGATGTAACTTTGGTTCATCAAACTACATGCAACTCTTAAGTGAGTTGTGCTTCATGTCTTAGACTTGCACTAGTGTTATGATGGTCAAGACTTGGTTAAGATGATGTAAACACATCCATGAGTTGTACACTTGAAGCTATATGCATCAAGGATGAGAACCATGATGAACATCAAGCACCAAGACCACCGGAACCCTTTTAAACTTACTGTTTCTGTCCTATACCTACTGATCTGATGTTTCTGGAACATACCAGTAGACCTGAGCTGTTCTAACCTTGATTTTTAGATAGAACTTTTCGAGTAGATAATTTTTCATATAAGACTCGTCTTCATCCGAGTTACGGTTTAGGATCTATGGCCCTCCGATCGTCACTAGGTCCTTTAACGTTGTGCAGAAATTTCAGACCTACTCGCACTTATACCGTCGCCACAGTCAAACGAAGACGAGTTAGCTTCTGGAATTTTTACCACACGTAAACGACTCATATATGGAGCCATAGCCACTGGTCTCACCTCTTCTTGGTTTGTGTAGAGGCCGTGGTGAATGATCCAAGTCAGCCTTTGTTTTAAACTTCGTTCATGAACGAACCTTACTTGTTACCTTTGTTTGATGATGATTGATGATAACCCTTATGACCTTAATTACATACATATGAACCTTTTTAGACAACTTACTGACTTAGTACTATTTGACTTAGGTTGAGGATTTCGGACCGGTTACTTGCACACCTTTCCTGACTCAACTTAACCGCTACTACATATCATTGTGAGTTATAGCATTTCCTTTTTACTTTAACTTATTTTGGGAACTGAGAATACTTGCGGATTTTATGTTTTACATACTAGGCATGAGTACTTAAACTTTATATATGTGTGGGTTATATAACGGCAGAAACATTCCCTTTAGCTCGGTAACGTTTAATCATTGGTTTTTGAACCGTGAACGCGAATCTTAGATATGGATCCATAGGGTTTGACATCCCCACTCGGGCTAGTCGCGCTAGCATTTAATGAGTGTTTAATACTTTGTAGACATACGCACTTGCCAAGTGTACTTTCAGGTGGTATAAACGTTAAGTTAGTTACCGAGTGCCCACGGTTGAGCATATACTTAAACATACTGATTTGGATTACTGTTTTGAAACGCTCGTTGTAGCACTGAAATCTCGTGGCCTACTTACATTACTATTATACTTAAGCTATAGCTCACCAACCTTTGTGTTGACATTTTTAAGCATGTATTTCTCAGGTGCTTGAAGTTGCTTCCGCTGTCATACTTGTTTTGCCATAGACACCCTGCTGCTTAGAGATGTCCGGCATAAACTACATTATCTTTGCATTCAAACTATTAGTACTTTTGAACTATTATTGTAACGACCATTTGGGGTCACGTACACTTACTATTTGCTTCTACTTAGCGAAGCATGCTTTTGGATTGTAAAACATTTGACGTTTGTTATGACATCACTTTTATTAATGAATGCAAACTCTTTTTGAAATCGCATATAGTACTTAACCTTGTAATGATCCTGTTGTTGATGGTCCGTACATGATGATTTAGTACGGGGCGTCACACTTCCCCACACTTGAGATCATGCAATGCCCTCAATTGCATGAAATCAGACTCTAATTATAAATTCATGAGGGTGATTAGTGTAGAAAAGTAGTTAAAGATACCCAGTTTGTAATTACAAAGCTCGTCGAATGATAGATGGTGCACCTCATCATTCATTCCTTCTTGTTTTATCCCCCATGTTTTTCTTCAAAAACGGTTGCTTTTCTGAACTGTTTGCTAATCTTTGAAAATGCATCTTTTACCCTTACTCATCATGCATTTTTATTAACGAGTTATGCACTAACCCGAACCCCTATTTTAACGTTAAGTAAGATTAGACTTCCCCACACTTAGCTGACGACATGTGAAGTCGGTAGAATAAGTTCCACGAATTAGAAAAGTGAGCCAGTTATTTACATCTCGGGTGGTGTATAATATATCAATGGGTTTAAAGTTTAGAACCACCCGATCGTCACTACTTAATTCTTTTTTAAGTGTAGCTTTTAGTAAATGGAAATGTCTCTTTTCTGGTTCTTGGTCAAATGGATCGATATACACCGATATACATATTTCTATAGGGTGGACAATTCCTAACATTTCCTTCCGTTTATTCTCTGGATCAAAGTTTTCACCTCTATTACCCAATTGGGTGAAATCTGAGGTGTCATTATCTATTACAGCTCGTAGTTCATCTTCGGTAGATGACTCGTCTATTGAGAATATTGGTTTGGAAGGTTGTGGAATGGTAAATTTTGGGATCGAAGTAGATTCTTTTTCATTAACAGTACTTATCGGTCCCACCACTTTGGTCTCGGGGGTAAAATTTTCAACGTTATCGTTTTCCCAAGAGTACCAATTTGTCACCCTTACTTCTTCTTCATCCATTGATGGATCGATGATTTCGTCGGTAGAGGCTAATGTGTCGATATGTTGTGAAATTGGTAAAGCTGAATAAAAAGTATCATCGAGATAGTTGGTGATTTCGGAGCTCTCGAATTCATCAAAATTCGATGATATGAGATTTTCTTGCACAATATTCCTCAGATCAACATGTGTATAATCTGATAGAGTTTCAGCTTGCCTATTTACAAACTCTCTCATTTGTTTATTTTGAGCATCAAGTTCTTCGAGTTTGATTTTCATATAATCTAAAGAATTTTCAGACACATAATTTTCCTCATCTTCTGGTTGTTGAGTTTGGATATATTCTTGGGAATAATCCCAATTAGAATTGTATTCCTCATAATCATTCCATTCAGGTTCCATGGGTGCATAATTTTCCATAGGAACGTAATAATAACATTCCCATGTTGAGTGATAATCTCCACAGATTTCACAACCAGTTATTGTTTCGTCATTTGTGATCCAAGATTGACCGAACGAATTATCATCAACACCCGTTTGAGAGTATTGATTAAATGGATTTCGGATGTCATAAAGAGTTTCCAAAATATTCTCGAGATTTTCCATAATGCGCTTATTACCAAATTTTAGCTACAATGTGGTGCATTTACTAATTATCCTATTAGTTATAAAACTAAAAATTATATAAGTTATCAAATTAATAGACTTTTCTGATTTTGCCCACGTTTCGAATAGCCAATAGATGCAGCAGGTAGCCAGGACCCTTTAAATCGGAAGCCCACAACTCGCCACTAACAAATCCAACTATTACTATGAACCAGAAAATTTGAATGTCTATCAATTTAACCGCTTAAAATAATTTTTCGTTTGGAATTTAAAGAAATTTTAGAGAAGAAATAGAAAATTTCTATGTCCTAAAAACTAGAGCGGCGAGAAATAAGAAAGAAAAAGATCGCGTCGGAAAACGTCGAAAAATAATAAAAAGAACGTAGTGCGTCGAAACTTAAAAGTCTAAAACTAAGAATTAAAGGTTGCGTCTAAAGGTATTAAAGCTTAAAAAAAATTCTATATCCAAAACGGCAATTACTTAAAAAGGTACTAAAATATTAAAACGGCGTCGCAAAATTCTAAAGCACCTAAATCTTAGTCTAAAGAAAAAGCACTTAAGGGATTTTACGGCAAAGCCTAAAAATCTAGAAATAAAAATAACTGTGGCAAAAACTATGACTTAAAACTAATTACGAGCGAAAAATACAAATATTACGAATAAACGATAAAAATACAAATTGTAATTAAAATGATAAAAATACAAATTTTATAAAAATATTATTTTTATATTATATATTTTATAAAAGTATTAATTTTTTATAATTATAAAACTAATTAAAACTTAAATTACAAATTAAATTAAAACTAAAACTAAAACTAAATATTAAAATAAATAACCCTAAATAATAATAATAATAATAAATAATACCCCGTAATAAATGCTGAATAAGGGTTTCTGGCGTGTCAGATCAGGCCATGCCACCACATGGTTTTAAGGCACCCAGCTCATGCGACCGCATGGGCCTGGGTTTCAGGTTTTTTTTTTTTTTTTTTATATTGTTTTTCTAAAAATTATATATAAATATATTTACACAAATATATATTAAAAATATAGCGTTTCGCCGAGTCCCCGGCAGCGGCGCCAAAAATACTTGATGTTATGCGAGGTGTATACAAAATAGTAGTAATTTTTACAAGGAAATACTATTAAATACGATACAATTTTTATTAATTTACGGATGGGATATACCTAAACCTTGCTACAACACTTATATGCAGTGTACCTAATCGTAGAGTAGTATAGTTTTTAGTAAGTCCGGTTCGTTCCACAGGGAGACGACTTATTTTACACTATAAGTTTAAACAATTATATTTGTACAAAATATATTATATATAGTAATAATATATAAAAGGGGGTTTACCGTTTAATGACCGGTTTGTCGATTTTAAAACTTAAGCGTAAATATAAATGACAATAAATAAAGTGCGTAAAATAAATAACAATATAATAATTATGCTTATTTAAACTTCCGTAACCATGATGTTTGACGTTTTGATTATTTATTACCCTGGGTTAATTGTCCTTTGACCTGGATGTATTTGAAACCTATCTAGTTTTTATCCATAATAGTTCATCGGTCATAATTATAAAATGCTCGGCAAATTTAACCTTATACCCGAAGTCAAATATTCCAACTAATTGGGGATTCGAACTGTAACAAGGTCTTAATACTTTGTTTAATGAATACACCAGGTTATCGACTGCGTGTAGTCCATGGTTTTACTACTTTGTTAACAATTACACCAATTACCCTTGAATGTAATCCACCCCTGTTTCAACAAGTCTATTAACTATTAATCCAATTCCGTGTCCGGTAAAATGAACAATTATTGGTATTTATAGATATCCCGCCCACCGTACTCAGTCAAGCGTATGTGGTTATATATAAATACGTCAAATTATAAGTCTATATATTAAATCAACGAGGTATCATTTAGTTAATATAAAGCCCATTAATAGCCCATAGTCTAATTTTCACAAGTGTCGTTCTTTTGTCCAAACCCCAATTATGGTACAAAGCCCAATTACCCCATCTTAATATTTAGCCTAACATCACGATTACTTCGGCTCAAATAAGCATAATAATAACTTAAGTACGAGACATTAATTTAAAAAAGAGAACATAGCTTACATTGATTATTTATCGCGTAGTGTTACATCGACAGAGCTTTGACTTCAAAACCCGTAAAATAACCTTTACATAACCCAAACTAATCTAATATAAAACTAACCTATACTATATATATATATATATATATATATATATATATATATATATATATATATATATATATATATATATATATATATATTACAGAGGGAGTATGATAAATATTGGTGTCTTTAAACTGGACAAACTTGTTGCCTTTTATAGATGTGACCTGATTTCTGAAGCCATGCGATCGCATGGAATTTTCTCTTCCAGGCCATGCGATCGCATGGCCAGCTGGATCCAGCCACATTGCTTTGTTTTCTTCTTTGTCGACGTTATTTAATATAATATATAAATAATTTATATAATTATTTAAATATTATATTATATTCTTGTGCATAGTAGACTTGTAATTTTTGGTCCGTTGAGTCGGGCGTTGATAGTTGGCTCAGGTCCCGGTTCCGTTTTTTCGAACGTCCTTTCGTATAATTTAATATCTTGTACTTTGCATTTTGCGGCTTGTACTCTTATCATTTTTGGACATTTCTCATCAATAAATTGAACCACTTGGATTGTACTTTGTACTTTTTAGCTTTTTGGTCATTTGCGTCTTCAAATCGTCGTTTTCTTCTTTTGTCTTCGCACTTATTTATTTAAACGAATATTACATAAAAATAAAACAATTACAACTAAAAGCTTTACATATTGGAAGGATATTGTACCTAAATATATGTTCATTTGGAGCACTATCAAATATCCCCACACTTGAGCGTTGCTTGTCCTCAAGCAATACATAACTTTGAAATAAAATCACATTTCACTCGAATCACTTTTTTTTATTCTCACACTTTATACATCAGTGATTTTGATACGGCGGTATAAACAATGATAGTAACGATGTGGTTTACAGTCCCACATAACTATTAAAAATTTAGATCCTTTAAGGAAATTGGATCTTTATGAAAACATTTGATCTTTTTGAAAATTCAATCTAGATTTTATCCTAGATAAGTTTTTTGGAATAACCCTTCACCGGTGTTTGCAAAATATTTTTGTGGGTTGCGTGGGTTTCATATTTTTAAATTTTAGCTCAAAACTTACGGTTTTGTGTCATCCACTTGCTAACCTGGTATTAGGAAAGCACACGTCCAGTATACTTGCTCCGTATATTACCTTTCGGTAAACTACCGTTCGGTTGTAAAGGAAAGCGTTGAACAAGCAACTGTTAAGGCAATATCTAATGACATGCAAATGTTCATGGTCTAAAACGTGTCGGATGCAATTACTATCCTTTGTAGGAGCAATAGTAAAGATCACCCTATAATTTTTCGGTCTGGCACAAGGTCCTGTCTTCGACCATGCTATGCAACCACCGTTCTTACGGTTGACACCTGATTTGGTTCAGGTGACCTAATGAATTCCCGGTGAATTCTTAGGATTTTACGTTCAACGGTAATGAACGCATTGAAAATAGGTTTTCAGAAAACAAATCGGTTTTAATTTGATCAAAATATTTTCTCGTTCAAGCTCGAGTTTAGATATCATTGAATTCCATGAGTTTGTAATTCTCAATCTTTAAGGTCAATCTCAAGGATTGAGTAATATCAGGCTTAAAAGCTGATTTTTAATCTTTAAGGAGATTATCCTTTCTGGGGATCTGATTCATTAGTCTTATCAAGCTAATTTGCATGGCGTCCTCCCCATTTTACGAGACAGATTCTCTTATGGTTAGGATAAGTCTGACCACTTGGCGACCCTGTTTGATGCTGAGGTCCGTGGATTTCCTGCTGATTTTAGAGATGACTCTTCTAGATTTTTCGTCAACCTACAGCTGGTCTGGACGAGAACTTCCTGACCTAAATCAAGAAGCGCGTGTCTTTTTCGGAAGACTTTACTTCCTTTTAATGATGGAATTGATTCATCGTGTAGATCCATCTATTCTTTCAGATAAACCGGGTAAAGCGGTTAATTTAGTCCAAAACAAAAGCACCTACAATAACTTTATAGAAACATGTGATAGATAGTTTTTAATTGAATAACTTGGTACATTCTCCCCACACTTAGCTTTTATTTTGTCTTTCTTTGCCTTTTTATTCTCTTCTATTCCATTTTAAATGAATTCAGGCGTTTTGGGTTGTTTCTCAATTTATGTCCTTTCCAAAGTAACAATAATTTCGGTATTATCACCTAGTTTTATCGTTCATAAATATGTATAAACATGATTTTGAGTTCATTTAGTTGAAATTTTTTCAAATTTTCACAAAATTTGGCAATTAAACCAAGTGTAAACCTGAGAGAATTTATAACCCTTCCCCACACTTGAGATCATGCAATACCCTCAATTGCATTAAATCAGACTCTAATTATAAATTCATGAGGGTGATTAGTGTAGAAAAGTAGTAAAGATACCCAGTTAGTAATTACAAAGCTCGTCGAATGATAGATGGTGCACCTCATCGTTCATTCCTTCTTGTTTTATCCCCCATGTTTTTCTTCAAAAACGGTTGCTTTTCTGAACTGTTTGCTAATCTTTGAAAATGCATCTTTTACCCTTACTCATCATGCATTTTTATTAACGAGTTATGCACTAACCCGAACCCCTATTTTAACGTTAAGTGGGATTAGACTTCCCCACACTTAGCTGACGACATGTGAAGTCGGTAGAATAAGTTCCACGAATTAGAATAGTGAGCCAGTTATTTACATCTCGGGTGGTGTATAATATACCAATGGGTTTAAAGTTTAGAACCACCCGATCGTCACTACTTAATTCTTTTTTAAGTGTAGCTTTTAGTAAATGGAAATGTCTCTTTTCTGGTTCTTGGTCAAATGGATCGATATACACCGATATACATATTTCTATAGGGTGGACAATTCCTAACATTTCCTTCCGTCTATTCTCTGGATCAAAGTTTTCACCTCTATTACCCAATTGGGTGAAATCTGAGGTGTCATTATCTATTACTGCTCGTAGTTCATCTTCGGTAGATGACTCGTCTATTGAGAATATTGGTTTGGAAGGTTGTGGAATGGTGAATTTCGAGATCGAAGTAGATTCTTTTTCATTAACGGTACTTATCGGTCCCACCACTTTGGTCTCGGGGGTAAAATTTTCAACGTTATCGTTTTCCCAAGAGTACCAATTTGTCACCCTTACTTCTTCTTCATCCATTGATGGATCGATGATTTCGTCGGTAGAGGCTAATGTGTCGATATGTTGTGAAATTGGTAAAGCTGAATAAAAAGTATCATCGAGATAGTTGGTGATTTCGGAGCTCTCGAATTCATCAAAATTCGATGATATGAGATTTTCTTGCACAATATTCCTCAGATCAACATGTGTATAATCTGATAGAGTTTCAGCTTGCCTATTTACAAACTCTCTCATTTGTTCATTTTGAGCATCAAGTTCTTCGAGTTTGATTTTCATATAATCTAAAGAATTTTCAGACACATAATTTTCCTCATCTTCTGATTGTTGAGTTTGGATATATTCTTGGGAATAATCCCAATTAGAATTGTATTCCTCATAATCATTCCATTCAGGTTCCATGGGTGCATAATTTTCCATAGCAACGTAATAATAACATTCCCATATTGAGTGATAATCTCCACAGATTTCACAACCAGTTATTGTTTCGTCATTCGTGATCCAAGATTGACCGAACGAATTGTCATCAACACCCATTTGAGAGTATTGATTAAATGGATTTCAGATGTCATAAAGAGTTTCCAAAATATTCTCGAGATTTTCCATAATGCGCTTATTTCCAAATTTTAGCTACAATGTGGTGCATTTACTAATTATCCTATTAGTTATAAAACTAAAAATTATATAAGTTATCAAATTAATAGACTTTTCTGATTTTGCCCACGTTTTGAATAGCCAATAGATGCAGCAGGTATCCAGGACCCTTTAAATCGCAAGCCCACAACTCGCCACTAACAAATCCAACTATTACTATGAACCAGAAAATTTGGATGTCTATCAATTTAACCGCTTAAAATAATTTTTCGTTTGGAATTTAAAGAAATTTTAGAGAATAAATAGAAAATTTCTATGTCCTAAAAACTAGAGCGGCGAGAAATAAGAAAGAAAAAGATCGCGTCGGAAAACGTCGAAAAATAATAAAAAGAACGTAGCGCGTCGAAACTTAAAAGTCTAAAACTAAGAATTAAAGGTTGCGTCTAAAGGTATTAAAGCTTAAAAGAAATTCTATATCCAAAACGGCAATTACTTAAAAAGGTACTAAAATATTAAAACGGCGTCGCAAAATTCTAAAGCACCTAAATCTTAGTCTAAAGAAAAAGCACTTAAGGGATTTTACGGCAAAGCCTAAAAATCTAGAAATAAAAATAACTATAGCAAAAACTATGACTTAAAACTAATTACGAGCGAAAAATACAAATATTACGAATAAACGATAAAAATACAAATTGTAATTAAAATGATAAAAATACAAATTTTATAAAAATATTATTTTTATATTATATATTTTATAAAAGTTTTAATTTTTTCTAATTATAAAACTAATTAAAACTTAAATTACAAATTAAATTAAAACTAAAACTAAATATTAAAATAAATAACCCTAAATAATAATAATAATAAATAATACCCCGTAATAAATGCTGAATAAGGGTTTCTGGCGTGTCAGATTAGGCCATGCGACCGCATGGTTTTAAGGCACCCAGCTCATGCGACCGCATGGGCCTGGGTTTCAGGTTTTTTTTTTTTAATTTTATATTGTTTTTCTAAAAATTATATATAAATATATTTACACAAATATATATTAAAAATATAGCGTTTCGCCGAGTCCCCGGCTGCGGCGCCAAAAATACTTGATGTTATGCGAGGTGTATACAAAATAGTAGTAATTTTTACAAGGAAATACTATTAAATACGATACAATTTTTATTAATTTACGGATGGGATATACCTAAACCTTGCTACAACACTTATATGTAGTGTACCTAATCGTATAGTAGTATAGTTTTTAGTAAGTCCGGTTCGTTCCACAGGGAGACGACTTATTTTACACTATATTTTTAAACAATTATATTTGTTCAAAATATATTATATATAGTAATAATATATAAAAGGGGGTTTACCGTTTAATGACCGGTTTGTCGATTTTAAAACTTAAGCGTAAATATAAATGACAATAAATAAAGTGCGTAAAATAAATAACAATATAATAATTATGCTTATTTAAACTTCCGTAACCATGATGTTTGACGTTTTGATTATTTATTACCCCGGGTTAATTGTCCTTTGTCCTGGATGTATTTGAAACCTATCTGGTTTTTGTCCATAATAGTTCATCGGTCATAATTATAAAATGCTCGGCAAATTTAACCTTATACCCGAAGTCAAATATTCCAACTAATTGGGGATTCGAACTGTAACAAGGTCTTAATACTTTGTTTAATGAATACACCAGGTTATCGACTGCGTGTAGTCCATGGTTTTACTACTTTGTTAACAATTACACCAATTACCCTTGAATGTAATCCACCCCTGTTTCAACAAGTCTATTAACTATTAATCCAGTTCCGTGTCCGGTAAAATGAACAATTATTAGTATTTATAGATATCCTGCCCACTGTACTCAGTCAAGCGTATGTGGTTATATATAAATACGTCAAATTATAGGTCTATATATTAAATCAATGAGGTATAATTTAGTTAATATAAAGCCCATTAATAGCCCATAGTCTAATTTTCACAAGTGTCGTTCTTTTGTCCAAACCCCAATTATGGTACAAAGCCCAATTACCCCATCTTAATATTTAGCCTAACATCACGATTACTTCGGCTCAAATAAGCATAATAATAACTTAAGTACGAGACATTAATTTAAAAAAGAGAACATAGCTTACACTGATTATTTATCGCGTAGTGTTACATGGACAGAGCTTTGACTTCAAAACCCGTAAAATAACCTTTACATAACCCAAACTAATCTAATATAAAACTAACCTATACTATATATATATATATATATATATATATATATATATATATATATATATATATATATATATATATATATATATATTACAGAGGGAGTATGATAAAAATTGGTGTCTTTAAACTGGCCAAACTCGTTGCCTTTTATAGATGTGGCCTGATTTCTGAAGCCATGCGATCGCATGGAATTTGCTCTTCCAGGCCATGCGATCGCATGGCCAGCTGGATCCAGCCACATTGCTTTGTTTTCTTCTTTGTCGACGTTATTTAATATAATATATAATATATAAATAATTTATATAATTATTTAAATATTATATTATATTCTTGTGCATAGTAGACTTGTAATTTTTGGTCCGTTGAGTCGGGCGTTGATAGTTGGCTCAGGTCCCGGTTCCGGTTTTTCGAACGTCCTTTCGTATAATTTAATATCTTGTACTTTGCATTTTGCGGCTTGTATTCTTATCATTTTTGGACGTTTCTCATCAATAAATTGAACCACTTGGATTGTACTTTGTACTTTTTAGCTTTTTGGTCATTTACATCTTCAAATCTTCGTTTTCTTCTTTTGTCTTCGCACTTATTTATTTAAACGAATATTACATAAAAATAAAACAATTACAACTAAAAGCTTTACATATTGGAAGGATATTGTGCCTAAATATATGTTCATTTGGAGCACTATCAAATATCCCCACACTTGAGCGTTGCTTGTCCTCAAGCAATACATAACTTTGAAATAAAATCACACTTCACTCGAATCACTTTTTTTTATTCTCACACTTTATACATCAGTGATTTTGATACGGCGGTATAAACAATGATAGTAACGATGTGGTTTACAGTCCCACATGACTATTAAAAATTTAGATCCTTTAAGGAAATTGGATCTTTAGGATAACATTTGATCTTTTTGAAAATTCAATCTAGATTTTACCCTAGATAAGTTTTTCGGAATAACCCTTCACCGGTGTTTGCAAAATATTTTTGTGGGTTGCGTGAGTTTCATATTTTTAAATTTTAGCTCAAAACTTACGTTTTTGTGTCACCCACTTGCTAACCTTGTATTAGGAAAGCACACGTCCAGTATACTTGCTCCGTATATTACCTTTAACTACCGTTCGGTTGTAAAGGAAAGCGTTGAACAAGCAACTGTTAAGGCAATATCTAATGACATGCAGATGTTCATGGTCTAAAACGTGTCGGATGCAATTACTATCCTTTGTAGGAGCAATAGTAAAGATCACCCTATAATTTTTCGGTCTGGCATAAGGTCATGTCTTCGACCAAGCTATGCAACCACCGTTCTTACGGTTGACACCTGATTTGGTTCAGGTGACCTAATGAATTCACGGTGAATTCTTAGGATTTTACGTTCAATGGTAATGAACGCATTGAAAATAGGTTTTCAGAAAACAAATCGGTTTTAATTTGATCAAAATATTTTCTCGTTCAAGCTCGAGTTTAGATATCATTGAATTCCATGAGTTTGTAATTCTCAATCTTTAAGGTCAATCTCAAGGATTGAGTAATATCAGGCTTAAAAGCTGATTTTTAATCTTTAAGGAGATTATCCTTTCTGGGGGTCTGATTCATTAGTCTTATCAAGCTAATTTGCACGGCGTCCTCCCCATTTTATGAGACAGATCCTCTCATGGTTAGGATAAGTCTGACCACTTGGCGACCCTGTTTGATGCTGAGGTCCGTGGATTTCCTGCTAATTTTAGAGATGACTCTTCTAGATTTTTCGTCAACCTACAGCTGGTCTGGACGACAACTTCCTGACCTAAATCAAGAAGTGCGTGTCTTTTTCAGAAGACTTTACTTCCTTTTAATGATGGAATTGATTCGTCGTGTAGATCCATCTATTCTTTCAGATAAACCGGGTAAAGCGGTTAATTTAGTCCAAAACAAAAGCACCTGCAATAACTTTATAGAAATATGTGATAGATAGTTTTTAATTGAATAACTTGGTACATTCTCCCCACACTTAGCTTTTATTTTGCCTTTCTTTGCCTTTTTATTCTCTTCTATTCCATTTTAAATGAATTCAAGCGTTTTGGGTTGTTTCTCAATTTATGTCCTTTCCAAAGTAATAATAATTTCGGTATTATCACCTAGTTTTATTGTTCATAAATATGTATAAACATGATTTTGAGTTCATTTAGTTGAAAATTTTTCAAATTTTCACAAAATTTGGCAATTAAACCAAGTGTAAACCTGAGAGAATTTATAACCCTTCCCCACACTTGAGATCATGCAATGCCCTCAATTGCATGAAATCAGACTCTAATTATAAATTCATGAGGGTGATTAGTGTAGAAAAGTAGTTAAAGATACCCAGTTTGTAATTACAAAGCTCGTCGAATGATAGATGATGCACCTCATCGTTCATTCCTTCTTGTTTTATCCCCCATGTTTTTCTTCAAAAACGGTTGCTTTTCTGAACTGTTTGCTAATCTTTGAAAATGCATCTTTTACCCTTACTCATCATGCATTTTTATTAACGAGTTATGCACTAACCCGAACCCCTATTTTAACGTTAAGTGGGATTAGACTTCCCCACACTTAGCTGACGACATGTGAAGTCGGTAGAATAAGTTCCACGAATTAGAATAGTGAGCCAGTTATTTACATCTCGGGTGGTGTATAATATATCAATGGGTTTAAAGTTTAAAACCACCCGATCGTCACTACTTAATTCTTTTTTAAGTGTAGCTTTTAGTAAATGGAAATGTCTCTTTTCTGGTTCTTGGTCAAATGGATCGATATACACCGATATACATATTTCTATAGGGTGGACAATTCCTAACATTTCCTTTCATTTATTCTCTGGATCAAAGTTTTCACCTCTATTACCCAATTGGGTGAAATCCGAGGTGTCATTATCTATTACAGCTCGTAGTTCATCTTCGGTAGATGACTCGTCTACTGAGAATATTGGTTTGGAAGGTTGTGGAATGGTGAATTTCGAGATCGAAGTAGATTCTTTTTCATTAACCGTACTTATCGGTCCCACCACTTTGGTCTCGGGGGTAAAATTTTCAACGTTATCGTTTTCCCAAGAGTACCAATTTGTCACCCTTACTTCTTCTTCATCCATAGATGGATCGATGATTTCGTCGGTAGAGGCTAATGTGTCGATATGTTGTGAAATTGATAAAGCTGAATAAAAAGTATCATCGGGATAGTTGGTGATTTCGGAGCTCTCGGATTCATCAAAATTCGATGATATGAGATTTTCTTGCACAATATTCCTCAGATCAACAGGTGTGTAATCTGATAGAGTTTCAGCTTGCCTATTTACAAACTCTCTCATTTGATCATTTTGAGCATCAAGTTCTTCGAGTTTGATTTTCATATAATCTAAAGAATTTTCAGACACATAATTTTCCTCATCTTCTGGTTGTTGAGTTTAGATATATTCTTGGGAATAATCCCAATTAGAACTGTATTCCTCATAATCATTCCATTCAGGTTCCATGGGTGCATAATTTTCCATAGGAACGTATAATAACATTCCCATGTTGAGTGATAATCTCCACAGATTTCACAACCTGTTATTGTTTCGTCATTCGTGATCCAAGATTGACCGAACGAATTGTCATCAACACCCATTTGAGAGTATTGATTAAATTGATTTCGGATGTCATAAAGAGTTTCCAAAATATTCTCGATATTTTCCATAATGCGCTTATTACCAAATTTTAGCTACAATGTGGTGCATTTACTAATTATCCTATTAGTTTTAAAACTAAAAATTATATAAGTTATCAAATTAATAGACTTTTTTGATTTTGCCCACATTTCGAATAGCCAATAGATGCAGCAGGTAGCCATGACCCTTTAAATCGGAAGCCCACAACTCGCCACTAACAAATCCAAATATTACTAAGAACCAGAAAATTTGGATGTCTATCAATTTAACCGCTTAAAATAATTTTTCGTTTGGAATTTAAAGAAATTTTAGAGAAGAAATAGAAAATTTCTATGTCCTAAAAACTAGAGCGGCGAGAAATAAGAAAGAAAAAGATCGCGTCGGAAAACGTCGAAAAATAAAAGGTCAAAAAATAATAAAAAAACGTAGCGCGTCGAAACTTAAAAGTCTAAAACTAAGAATTAAAGGTTGCGTCTAAAGGTATTAAAGCTTAAAAGAAATTCTATATCCAAAACGGCAATTACTTAAAAAGGTACTAAAATATTAAAACGGCGTCGCAAAATTCTAAAGCACCTAAATGTTAGTATAAAGAAAAAGCACTTAAGAGATTTTACGGCAAAGCCTAAAAATCTAGAAATAAAAATAACTATGGCAAAAACTATGACTTAAAACTAATTACGAGCGAAAAATACAAATATTACGAATTACAAATTGTAATTAAAATGATAAAAATACAAATTTTATAAAAATATTATTTTTATATTATATATTTTATAAAAGTATTAATTTTTTTATAATTATAAAACTAATTGAAACTTAAATTACAAATTAAATTAAAACTAAAACTAAATATTAAAATAAATAACCCTAAATAATAATAATAATAATAATAATAATAATAATAATAAATAATACCCCGTAATAAATGCTGAATAAGGGTTTCTGGCGTGTCAGATCAGGCCATGCGACCGCATGGTTTTAAGGCACCCAGCTCATGCGACCGCATGGGCCTGGGTTTCAGGTTTTTTTTTTTTTTTTAATTTTATATTGTTTTTCTAAAAATTATATATAAATATATTTACAGAAATATATATTAAAAATATAGCATTTCGCCGAGTCCCCGGCAGCGGCGTCAAAAATATTTGATGTTATGCGAGGTGTATACAAAATAGTAGTAATTTTTACAAGGAAATACTATTAAATACGATACAATTTTTATTAATTTACGGATGGGATATACCTAAACCTTGCTACAACACTTATATGCAGTGTACCTAATCGTAGAGTAGTATAGTTTTTAGTAAGTCCGGTTCGTTCCACAGGGAGACGACTTATTTTACACTATATTTTTAAACAATTATATTTGTACAAAATATATTATATATAGTAATAATATATAAAAGGGGGTTTACCGTTTAATGACCGGTTTGTCGATTTTAAAACTTAAGCGTAAATATAAATGACAATAAATAAAGTGCGTAAAATAAATAACAATATAATAATTATGCTTATTTAAACTTCCGTAACCATGATGTTTAACGTTTTGATTATTTATTACCCTGGGTTAATTGTCCTTTGTCCTGGATGTATTTGAAACCTATCTGGTTTTTGTCCATAATAGTTCATCGGTCATAATTAAAAAATGCTCGGCAAATTTAACCTTATACCCGAAGTCAAATATTCCAACTAATTGGGGATTCGAACTGTAACAATGTCTTAATACTTTGTTTAATGAATACACCAGGTTATCGACTGCGTGTAGTCCATGGTTTTACTACTTTGTTAACAATTACACCAATTACCCTTGAATGTAATCCACCCCTGTTTCAACAAGTCTATTAACTATTAATCCAGTTCCGTGTCCGGTAAAATGAACAATTATTGGTATTTATAGATATCCCGCCCACCGTACTCAGTCAAGCGTATGTGGTTATATATAAATACGTCAAATTATAAGTCTATATATTAAATCAACGAGGTATCATTTAGTTAATATAAAGCCCATTAATAGCCCATAGTCTAATTTTCACAAGTGTCATTCTTTTGTCCAAACCCCAATTATGGTACAAAGCCCAATTACCCCATCTTAATATTTAGCCTAACATCACGATTACTTCGGCTCAAATAAGCATAATAATAACTTAAGTACGAGACATTAATTTAAAAAAGAGAACATAGCTTACATTGATTATTTATCACGTAGTGTTACATGGACAGAGCTTTGACTTCAAAACCCTTAGAATAACCTTTACATAACCCAAACTAATCTAATATAAAACTAACCTATACTATATATATATATATATATATATATATATATATATATATATATATATATATATATATATATATATATATATATATATATTATATATTTATTATATTACAGAGGGAGTATGATAAAAATTGGTGTCTTTAAACTGGCCAAACTCGTTACCTTTTATAGATGTGGCCTGATTTCTGAAGCCATGCGATCGCATGGAATTTGCTCTTCCAGGCCATGCGATCGCATGGCCAGCTGGATCCAGCCACATTGCTTTGTTTTCTTCTTTGTCGACGTTATTTAATATAATATATAAATAATTTATATAATTATTTAAATATTATATTATATTCTTGTGCATAGTAGACTTGTAATTTTTGGTCCGTTGAGTCGGGCGTTGATAGTTGGCTCAGGTCCCGGTTCCGGTTTTTCGAACGTCCTTTCGTATATTTTAATATCTTGTACTTTGCATTTTGCGGCTTGTACTCTTATCATTTTTGGACGTTTCTCATCAATAAATTGAACCACTTGGATTGTACTTTGTACTTTTTAGCTTTTTGGTCATTTGCGTCTTCAAATCGTCGTTTTCTTCTTTTGTCTTCGCACTTATTTATTTAAACGAATATTACATAAAAATAAAACAATTACAACTAAAAGCTTTACATATTGGAAGGATATTGTACCTAAATATATGTTCATTTGGAGCACTATCAAATACACTAATATTATTAACATTAAGGTCCCAATTATGTTTTCAAACGCTTCCATTTCAATAACAAGTGTAAACAACTTTAAAACATACATTTCATAAGTTGAAATACAAAACGGACATACAACCCAAGACCCGTTCGACATAACCAAAAGGTAAATCTTGACCCGACTATTTTACTTTTCAACAAAACCGAGCATGGTGATTGAGAACGCTACCCAATCCTAATCAAAAGCCTAAAGAACAATCTTTTAAAGCAACCCGCGAAGCACTTGTCCCCATGCTTACCCAAGCTGTCACTTCACGAACCTATAAAAATATAAACAACGAGAGGGTAAGCTATGAAAGCTTAGTGAGTATAAACATAATATATACATATATATGCATAAAATGAATACGTACAACCAAACACATAAGGTAAACACATACCGCATTCCAAGTATAACTAGCAAGCTATACCTAACGTACCACCAAGCCAAAATCAGCAAGATTAGCTACAACATATAATAAGTATATATACGCATATACAATAAATAATCAAGACACCAAGGTTGTAACAACCCGGAATTTTCCAACGTTTATTATTAATATTTATTATTAATACTTGCGCTTTAATAAATGTATTTATATATATTTACTTGTTATCGTATTTGAATTACCATGGCTCGACTTGTCTTTGTGACACACGTACTTTTCACGAAGAATATTTTTGAATATTATTTACATTCATGGTTAATTTTTTATTAATCATTTTAATTAACTAAGGTTAGTAGTTAATTACTTGGCCTTTTATTTATTTATTGGTTACTTGGGCTTGGACTTTTATTTCATGGACTAGTAAGCTCACCCTACACACTTAATGGACTTGTAAGCCCATGTTATATACTAGTATTACATTAAGGTTAATCATGGTTAATTAAGCTAATTAGGAGACCAAGTTGTCTCAAGCATGCAAGAGTCTTTTAACCTTATTACCCCTTCTAGCTCTCACCATTATCCCATACTTGGAAAGCACCATTTGACTTCCTATTTTAAGCCTCATGACCGTCGGCTCTCTTGTACAAGGAGGGAGTTCTTTTTTATTTTCTTGTTACATATCTATTTGTATTTCACTTCATTTTCACACACACTTACTTGCACATACTTTTCTCTCTAGCATTTTTTCTCAAAAACTAGTAAGTAACAATATTATTTCTCTTCTTTTTCTTGTGAAAACCATAGCATAAACATGAACATCATCATCATTTCTTCTTGTTTTGTTGTTTGTTTGTTGGTTGTTATTCAAGATCAAACTTCCTAGTTTGCATCTTCATGGATCTTGGTTACTTCCATCTCTTGTTTGATGAAGAACCAAGAACAAGAACCTAAAACTTGTTAGTTTGTGGTTCTATACTTAAGTGTTTTCAAGATCTAGAGTTCATAAACTTGATGATCTTCTTTGTTTTCATGTTTGTAGACTTAAATCCTAAGATTCAAACTTTGATTGAATCTTCCTAAGTATGAAACAAACATGAATATTATACTTGTAGATCTATTTTATTTCTTTCTTTTGTACTTAAATCAATTCATGATGTATGAACATGGTCAAGTAATACTAGTTAATCTTGATCTCATTTGTCTTGAAACTAAAGTTAAACTTTGTAAGTTCAAGAATATGGAAGTATAACTTTCTAGTTATAACTTCATATACTTATAATAGATCTAAGTTTATATAGCTTATGGTCTTCTTATTTTGTTGTAAACAAGAGCTTATAAGCTTATATACACTTTGCAAGATGAAAATCTAAGTTTCATGACTTATGGTTTCATTAAAGTTAAGATCCAAGTTTTGTAACTTAGGGTTTAACTTAAGAACTTTAGATCTAGACTTTTGGGTCTAGGATCTTCAAGATCTAACTAAGAACTATGTTCTACAACTTAAGATCTTATTTATTTAGTTTACTTTCAAGTTTATAGCTTAATATTACTAGTAGAACTCATAAATGTGTCGGATCTAAGATCTTGATGTAATTTTGGTTCATCAAACTACTTGCAACCCTTAAATGAGTTATGCTACATATCTTAGACTTACACTTGTGTTATGATGGTCAAAACTTGGTAAAGACGATGCAAACCCATCAACGAGTTGTACACTTGAAGCTAAAAGCATCAAGGATGAGAACCGTGATGCGCATCAAGCACCAAGAACCCACCGGAATACTTAACCTACTGTTTTTCAGGTCTGATCAGACCACCTGGGCTACTGGAAAGTTTATTTTCAGTTAGTTATGTTCGAGTAGATAATTTTCCATTTATACCTCATCTTAATCCGAGTTATGATTTAGGATCTATGGCCCTCTGATAGTCACTACACTCTATTAACGTTGTGCTGAAATTTCTGAACTACTTGCACTTAAACCGCCACCACGGTCAAACGAAGACGATTTTGGTTCTGAAAATTGGTCAGCTTCTAGGGGACTCATATACGGAGCCATGGCCACTACTCTCACCTTATTTCAGTTTGTATAGAGATCGTGGCGACTGAACGAAGTCAGCCTTTATTTCAAACCCTAGTCTTCACTTAAAACTTACTTTACGCTTTTTGTTTAATGATGAATGATGATGGTACTTAAGACCTAATTTACATACATTTAAACCTTTGGGAACGATTTACTGACTTAGTAACTTTTGACTTAGGTTGAGGACTTTTCGGACCAACCACTTTGCTTACCTTTCCGCGTACCGCCTTTTACTACTTTCCACTGTGAGTTATAGCATCCCTTTTTTACTTTAACTATTTTGGGAACTGAGAATACATGTGCATTTTATGTTTTACATACTAGGCATGAGTACTTAAACTTTATATATGTGTGGGTTATACAACGGCATAAACTTTCCCCTTAGCTCGGTAACGTTTAGTCATTGGTCTTTGAACCGGTGAACGCGAATCTTAGATATGGATCCATAGGGTTTGACATCCCCACTCGGGCTAGTAGCGCTAGCATTTAACGGGTGTTTAATACTTCGTAAACATACACACTTGCCAAGTGTACTATCAGGGGGTTATAAACGTTAAGTTAGTTACCAAGTGCCCACGGTTAAACATATACTTTATCATACTGTTTTGAAACGCTGTTTGCAGCATTGAAATCACGTGGCCTACATTACATTACTGTTATACTTAAACTATAGCTCACCAACCTTTGTGTTGACATTTTTAAGCATGTTTTTCTCAGGTGCTTAAGGTTTGCTTGCTTCGGCTGTTGTACTAGTCATGCTTTGTAGACACCCGCTGCGCTTACTAGAGATGTCACCGCATGAAATGTTTATTTGCATTCAAACTTTATTGCTTTTGAAACAATGATTTGTAACGACCTATGGGTTACGTACTATTATTTTTGCTTGCTATTCGTAGCAGCATACTTTCGGAGGTTAAATATTTAACGTTGGTTTAAACGTCACCTTTTATCATGAATGCAAACTTATTTTGAAACATCATATAGCGTTTGACCTTGTAATGATCCTGTTGTTGATGGTCCGTACATGTTGATTTAGTACGGGGCATCACAAAGGTTTACCCCTTAACCTCATACATATGAAGGTTGGTGAAGGGACCCGTCCTAATCCATCTGGACGAATACATTACATTTGGTTATATCGCGAGGTACTTGACCTCTATATGATACATTTTATAAACATTGCATTCGTTTTTAAAAAGATAAACTTTCATTACATCGAAATTTGACGGCATGCATACCATTTCATAATATATCCAAACTATAAATGACTTGATAATAATCTTGATGAACTTAACGACTCGAATGCAACGTCTTTTGAAATATGTCATGAATGATTCCAAGTAATATCCTTAAAATGAGCAAATGCACAGCGAAAGATTTCTTTCATACCTGAGAATAAACATGCTTTAAAGTGTCAACCAAAAGGTTGGTGAGTTCATTAGTTTAACATAGATAATCATTTCCATCATTTTAATAGACCACAAGAATTTCATTTCCAGTTCTCATAATATACGTCCCATGCATAGAGACAAAAATCATTCATATGGTGAACACCTGGTAACCGACATTAACAAGATACATATAAGAATATCCCCTATCATTCCGGGACATCCATTGGACATGATAAAACAACATCGAAGTACTAAAGCATCCGCTACAACGGATGGGATTTGTTAGGCCCAATAGATCTATCTTTAGGATTCGCGTCAATTAGTAGACTGGTTTACTAATTCTTAGGCTACCAAGCAAAAGGGGCATATTCGGCTTCGATCATTCAACCATATAATGTTGTTTCGATTACTTGTGTCTATTCCGTAAAACATTTATAAAAGCGCATGTATTCTCAGTCCCAAAAATATATATTGCAAAAGCATTTAAAAAGGGAGTAATGAAACTCATCATACTGTATTTTATAGTAAAAATACATATGACGACATTGAACAAAATGTAGGGTTGGCCTCGGATTCACGAACTTATATCAATTATGTATATTAACACATATAATAGTAATCAAATAATTTTATTTATTAATCTCATAATATTTATATATTAAGTGTTGTAGTTATATGAAATTTATTATAAACCTAATTAATACATATATTTTATGTACATTTTATATCTTAAATTATATGTTATCTATATTTATTTTGTATATATATTTAAAGAATTAATATTTATACATATGATTATATATATATATTAATATATAATTAGTATTTTATCAATAATCAATTATTTGTTATAAAATATGTTCAATATATAATTATATGTAGTATTAATATAAGTATACTTTTATATACATAATATTTATTTGTTATGAAAATAATAATAATGATAATAATAATAATAATGATAGTCTCAATCATAATGGTAGTACTAATAATATCCTTAATGATAATGCTAATAATAATACTTAATGATTTTTCTAGTACTAATAATGATAATACTATAATTTATTTTAATGTTAGAAAATCATGTTGCTAGTCTTAGTAATAATATTAAGTAATTTTAATTGTAACAACAACAACAACAACAACAACAACAACAATATTAATAATAATAATAATAATAATAATAATAATAATAATAATAATAATAATAATAATAATAATAATAATAATAATAATAATAATAATAATAATAATAATAATAAAAACTATAATAAAGAGACTACCTCAATGTATCCAGGCTTTAAAAACAAATAAATGTCGCTGCCTGGGCTCGAACCCCGCGACCTCTCGATCAACCCAAACACTCCTAACCACTAATCCGTTAATGTTTTTTTTTTCCTAAACTTAAAACCAATTCATCATTATCATGGATTAACCTAAAATCATAAAAATCATCATTTTCTTAAGCTCTCATCTCGTCATCATTATATCATATCTCATCATTGTCACGTTATCTTTAACATAATCATCATCTAATCATAATCATCGTGCATGAACATCATCATAAGCATTAGCATGATCGTCCCTATCATCAAACAGAACATCATCGTATCTTTGTCCACCATTTCTGCCCAACAGAAAAATAATAGGTGGATCACGGCCCAATTGCTGATTTGATCTCGGCCCAATTAATATAACATGTAAACAGCCAAGAAATAAAGGGAAAAACTCGGTCCAAAATTCCATCAAAATAATTGAAGGCGTACACAGATGCATTTACAAGGTAGTAGTGGCCGACAAAAAGAAGAAAGGCAATAGCTAGATATCATTATTTATTCATCATCAATATTTTAATATCGCCGAATACCATCTACGTTGTTTATATCTTGATTGTTCACACAGACAAAGGAAGAAAAAAAAATACATAGCAGCAGTAAATGGTGATGATGGTTTTTACCGCAGGAACATGGGAGAGAGAACATGGCGGTTTCTGGTTGTTTCACGGCTGATCAGGAAACAGATAGCCGGAGACTGTAGCAGTTGCAGGTGGTGACGATGGCGGTTTGTGGTTTTGGTTTCTTTTAACATCCTACTGGTGTAATAGATCCATTCCTATACTTTCTTTCTTAGTTCATACATCCAAAAGATTGTGAAAATGCTTAATCCAGTTCTAATCCTTGATATTTTCCTAATTATCATTTCTATCATCCTTCTTTTCAATCTTCCACCAGAAAAATCTGTTTACTTCTACTATTTCCTTGGGGTGATACTATTCTTAATTATACCGTGTCTTTATGTTGCTATTCGTATTAATATCCACGGTTTGTAACTTCTGTGTTGTTATTGGGCTTTATATTTTCTCTTATATTTTGGAGCTCTTTGCATTTTTATTATCCTCCCGACCTCTAATAAAGTGAGTAACGGTCCAGAATTCGTAAGTATGGAATTTCAGATAAACATCATGTTCTAAATAAGAAAGAATGTATTAGCACGATTTGATTTGTCAAATTACCAGAATCACTGAGAATAGAACTATCAAGAATGTACTTTCATGATATGTTCAGAAGTTAAGCAGAATGAAAGAGTTATGTAACATGGCACATGATGACGTTATGATCTGTGAATCATCACGTTCCAATAGAAACTTAGCATGACCTACTGTAATATAATCACGTTGATCAAGTGTCATTATATTATATTAATTCATGCATCAATTTCTTTACATTTCTCCAGAATTCACTCATAAATTAAACTTAAATTTTACAGAAGTTTCCAATATAATGAAACAAAGGAAGCACGAAGAGGTATATAATTTCGGACGAGAATATTTATGAAAATATCTTCAGAAATATCGAAGATATTTATGATGATATTTTAGAATTTCTAAGTTCGATGGTTGATGAAAAAAAATTTCTCCAAGATTTTAACATGAGTACGAAGCAAGATATTTGTTGAAGGTTTTATTAGATCCAGAATTACCCGAATTCTTTGAATATACGGTATGGTCCTTGTATTTGACCTAGGTCTTCTTTATGGTTTGCTCAATCTGTTTTTCAGTACCAAATTTTTCTATCGAGCGTTCCCAATACTCTCTTTTTTATCATCAAAATTTTGGCCGTTTAGACCATCTACAATTTTTCTGTTTCCTCTGCATTAATGCTATGATATATGAATCATCGGTTATCAATCCGAGGTGGTTTCAAGATAATTGTGTTTTTAGATGGTTAAACGCTGATGATAATATGATGAAATATAAAAGGTTCCCCTGTAACAATAAAAGAGCACGTATATTTATCAAGGTTATAATAAGGTTGTTTCGAACGAAAAGTTGAAGTTGATTTGGTGGAGCTGTGACAAAATTGGCTAATTTGGAGAGGGATTGTAAAATTATTTTTGGTAATAACAACACTAAAGGAGCTATTACAGATACGTGTTAAACGTTTACTCAGGTTCCGAATGTTTTCAGGTGCATAACTATATGCATCAATCTCTTCTCCCGTAGATGAAGTGCGGTTGGTTCATCCTCTCAATTGAGGTGTTTTCAAGGATCATGAAAGGTTTGAACGCAGATGGTAATTGTCAAAATACAAATGAGGTTTACGATGAAATCAAGTGGCAAACTTGAAGAAATGTCTAGTTTCATATGTTATAATCAATATTTTAATTCATTTTAATTGTCCAATGTCTTTAGTCCACAGTCGATAGTCCACAGCTAACAGTCTAATAATTCATATATAGTTTAATATATAATATTTGAATTAATTAATACGTATCTTGACCCGTGTACATGTCTCAGACTCGATCACAACTCAAAGTATATATATTATTGTAGAATCAACCTCAACCCTGTATAGCTAACTCCAGCATTACTGCATATAGAGTGTCTATGGTTATTCCAAATAATATATATAGATGCGTCGATATGATATGTCAAAACCTTGTATACGTGTCCTGATATTTAAATGCGTAAATAACAGTATTTAAATGACGATAAATAAAGTGCGTAAAATAAGTAACATAAATTAAATGACGATAAATAAAATTGCGAGAATATAAATTGCGATAAATAAATTGCGATAATAAAATGTAATAAGGAATTAACAGTTAGCTAGGAACAGTTAGCTAGGATTTTGTTAGCGTGGATTCTTAACAAAATTTTCTCATGGTTAATTTGTTTGTTTCTAACAAATTTTATTTTTTGTCCAATGTTTTCTTCATTATGTCACTTGTTAGATTATGATAGATCAAAGTCCAAATATTAAATTGAATAAAAAGGGTTATTCTGCGTTGAACAGATATGTATATCGGTGGTTGTAAATAGGATAGTGAATGACTGCTGAATCAACTTCGAATAATGTACAGTGTAATTTATTAATGTGAAATCTAAATATTCCTCGGGTATTACCTACCCGTTAAAATATTTTCACCATTAACAGTTTGTACAAAAAAAAATTTAATTACAGTCTTTATGAAAAAATATATATACATATATATTTTCTTCAGATGTAATCATGGATTTAATGAGTCAATAGGATATTAAACTCATTTGATTTCAGTTAGAACAAGAATATATATAATCTCTAAAACATTAGAGATTACATAATTGCCATGTCGAACGAAGATAATTGATGTAGAACGATACGTAGTATGATGATTATAATCGAGGTACAGAATGAGATGTTGAGGTGTGTGTTATTGATGGTACGGGTGCTGTTACTGATGGTACTATTGGTGGCGGTGATGTTGCTGAAGCTGGTATGTTTTGCACCATATTTTCCAAGGCTATAACTCGGGCGCGAAGGTCGTTGACTTCTTCCATTATTCCGGGATGATTGTCGGTCAGAACGAGCGAATGAATAATATCTAGGATTTGAGATAGTATATAGACGTGACGAGATACTCTGGAAATGAGGCTGAAAATGGTGTTTCGGATAGCTTCACCGGTAAGTGCTTTGGGTTCTTCGCCAAGAGGTGAATTCGGTTGGTGGAAAGGATCGCCTTCTTCTCGTCTCCATTGATTAAGTAGGCTACGATCTCATCAGATGAATTTGGGATGGATGATTGGTTGATTCATTCTGGTGACACTGCTTTCGGAGCTTAGGTGAAACTCCATATCGGAATAGCTGTCGGAATCCGAGGAATTCGAACTGGTTGAGGGATTCATCTCGTACGATCAGATGAAGGGTATTCGATAAGAAATAGATTATAGGATGTAGATTAGTACCCTGCAATACATAATTTACATATGCATACATAATACTAAAATCCCATAAGTTACGGAGGAATCTACGGAAGCTGTCAGGCAAAGTCTACTGTAATAGATTCGCTAAGATAAGAATTTTTGTCTATACACTATTCATGCAGTCAATGCAGTAAAACGTGTCTAGACTAAGAATGATAAGCAAATGATTCCCTAAGAATGATAAGCAGGTAATTTTTGACACAAAATGATAAGCAAAAACTTTTGACATGCAGACACGGTCGAAGTCCAGACTCACTAATGCATCTAAACAACTACTAGTTAGACACACTAATGCAAGACCTGGTTTGCTAAGACCACCGCTCTGATACTAACCGAAGGGACCCGTCCTAATCCATCTGGATGAATACATTACATTTGGTTACATCACGAGGTACTTGACCTCTATATGATACATTTTACAAACATTGCATTCGTTTTTAAAAAGATAAACTTTCATTACATCGAAAGTTGGCGGCATGCATACCATTTCATAATATATCCAAACTATAAATGACTTGATAATAATCTTGATGAACTTAACGACTCGAATGCAACGTCTTTTGAAATATGTCATGAATGATTCCAAGTAATATCCTTAAAATGAGCAAATGCACCTGAGAATAAACATGTTTTAAAGTGTCAACCAAAAGGTTGGTGAGTTCATTAGTTTAACATAGATAATCATTTCCATCATTTTAATAGACCACAAGAATTTCATTTCCAGTTCTCATAATATACGTCCCATGCATAGAGACAAAAATCATTCATATGGTGAACACCTGGTAACCGACATTAACAAGATGCATATAAGAATATCCCCTATCATTCCAGGACATCCATCGGACATGATAAAACAACATCGAAGTCCTAAAGCATACACTACAACGGATGGGGTTTGTTAGGCCCAATAGATCTATCTTTAGGATTCTCGTCAATTAGTAGACTGGTTTACTAATTCTTAGGCTACCAAGCAAAAGAGGCATATTCGGCTTCGATCATTCAACCATATAATGTTGTTTCGATTACTTGTGTCTATTTCGTAAAACATTTATAAAAGCGCATGTATTCTCAGTCCTAAAAATATATATTGCAAAAGCATTTAAAAAGGGAGTAATGAAACTCATCATACTGTATTTTGTAGTAAAAATGCATATGACGACATTGAACAAAATGTAGGGTTGGCCTCGGATTCACGAACCTATATCAATTATATATATTAACACATATAATAGTAATCAAATAATTTTATTTATTAATCTCATAATATTTATATATTAAGTGTTGTAGTTATATGAAATTTATTATAAAACCTAATTAATACATATATTTTATGTACATTTTATATCTTAAATTATATGTTATCTATATTTATTTTGTATATATATTTAAAGTAATTAATATTTATACATATGATTTTATATATATATATTAATATATATATATATATATATATATATATATATATATATATATATATATATATATATATTAATATATAATTAGTATTTTATCAAAAATAAATAATTTGTTATAAAATATGTTCAATATATAATTATATGTAGTATTAATATAAGTATACTTTTATATACATAATATTTATTTGTTATGAAAATAATAATAATGATAATAATAATAATAATAATGATAGTCTCAATCATAATGGTAGTACTTATAATATCCTTAATGATAATGCTAATAATAATACTTAATGATTTTTCTAGTACTAATAATGATAATACTATAATTTATTTTAATGTTAAAAAATCATGTTGCTAGTCTTAGTAATAATATTAAGTAATTTTAATTGTAATAACAACAACAACAACAACAACAACAACAATAATAATAATAATAATAATAATAATAATAATAATAATAATAATAATAATAATAATAATAATAATAATAAAAACTATAATAAAAAGACTACCTCAATGTATCTAGGCTTTAAAAACAAATAAATGTCGCTGCCTGGGCTCGAACCCCGAGACCTCTCGATCAACCCAAACACTCCTAACCACTAATCCGTTAAACGCCGAAAGCGCAACGCTAATGATATAAAAAAAATATATATATAATTTTGTAAAAGTTTTTATTAAGTTCTTCGTATAAAAATATAAGTTTTTAAAAATATAAAAATATAAAAATACAAAAAGAGTTGTTAAAAAATATATAAATGTAAAAAGTATTTTTTATTTTTGAGTTTAAATATAAGTATTTTATTGTTTTATAGAAATATTTATTTATATATGTATATTTTATATTTTAGAAAAATAAAAAACAAAAAAAAACTGAACCTGTAAAAAAATCGAACCCTTTCTCAGCTTAAATTTGACCCTCCGCGACTCGCGGAGGTTTTGAACCAGGACCAACCGCACTCTCGGAGGTCAACTGACAGGCTAGGATTTGACTCTGCAAACTGTAATAATTATGGAGTATTATTAATTATTACTATTAAACCTAATTAGGTTATTAATTATTTATTATTATAATTAGTTTTAGTTTTTAATTATTTTGTATTTTAAGTTTAATTAGTTTTATTAATATATAAAATTAGTAATTTTATAAAATAAATAATATAAAAATAATATTTTTATAAAAATTGTACTTTTTACAACTTTTAGTATTTTTTTTATATTTTGTCTCTTTTCATTTGTTTTTAGCGTAATTTTTGTATTTTTTGCTCATTTTTACTTTTAAGATATAGTTTTTACCATAGTTATTTTTACTTCTAGATTTTTAGGCTTTGCCGTAAAATCCCTTAAGTGCTTTCACTTTAGACTAAGATTTATGTGCTTTAGAATTTTGCGACATTTTTTTTAGTTTTTAGTACCTTTTTAAGTTATTGTCATTTGGGATATAGTATTTCTTTTAAGCTTTAATATTTTTAGACGCAACTTTTAATTTTTTAGTTTTTAGTTCCTTTTTAAGTTTTAACGCGCTACTTTCTTATTTTTATTTTTCGACGCCTTTTACCTATGTATCAATTATCACTCCAATTAGTAATCTCAATTTGCAATTTTAATTTTAAGTTAGTGATAGTAATAAGGTTGGGTTAGTCGAGTGTTTTAAAGTTTTATAAGTCACTCTTTTTCTTTCTTATTTTTCGACGCCTTTTATTTTTCAACCCTTTTCTTTTTCGACCTTTTCCGACGCGCTCTTTTTCTTTCTTATTTCTCGCCATTCTAGTTTTTAGGACATAGATTTTTATTCTATTTCTTCTCTAAATTTCTTAAAATTACGAAAATTTATTTTAAGTGGTTAAATTGATAGACATCAAAATTTTCTGGTTCGTAGTAATAGTTGGATTTGTACGTGGATCGGGTTATTGGAGCCAAACAGTACTCAATTATATTGAGACCAAACGAATCCTGTCCCTCTGCTGCATCTTTTGGCTATTCGAAACGTGGGCAAAATCAGAAAAGTCTATTAATTGGATAACTCATATAATTTTTCTTTCCTTTTAAAAACTAATAGGATATTCAGTGAATGCACCGAGCAAGACGTTCACCACCTTTTGTACATTCACTACCTGTAACCAGATCAAGACATCTAGCAAATATTTTCGCCGTTGATTTTTCTTTAGAATCGTCATCCAGTCGACCAAGTACTCCAATTCAAATTTCCGATATCCATTTTTTGAACCCGACCTCACAATTGAGAATCCGGAGAATATTCAGGGACGATTACGAGATCCTGAACCATTAATTTTTCCTCCGGAACCACCAATCATTCAAACAGAGATTGTTGAGGAACGAACCATTAAATCAGAATCCTCTAGTGATTCAGATTCAACAAATTCAATTATGGAGAATCTGGAACCTCTAAGTATGGAAGACCGAATGAGAGCTAAACGCACTGGCCAAGGTCACGCAATTACTCATCCAGACATTAATGCGCCAGATTATGAAGTCAAAGGACAAATTCTACATATGGTGACTAATCAATGCCAATTTAGTGGTGCGCCGAAGGAAGATCCAAATGAACATCTTCATACCTTTAATAGGATCTGCACTCTATTTAAAATAAGAGAAGTGGAGGATGAACAGATATATCTCATGTTATTTCCCCGGACTTTAAAAGGAGAAGCCAAAGATTGGTTGGAATCGTTACCTGAAGGGGCGATTGATACATGGGACATTTTAGTTGAAAAATTTCTTAAACAATTCTTTCCGGCATCTAAAGCCGTAAGACTTCAAGGAGAAATTGTTACATTCACACAGAAACCAAATGAAACTCTATATGAGGCATGGACCAGATTTGGAAAGTTATTGAGAGGATGTCCGCAACATGGTTTAGACACCTGTCAAATAGTACAAATATTCTACCAAGGATGCGACATCACTACAAGGAAAGACATCGATATAGCAGCTGGTGGTTCTATTATGAAGAAAACCGAAACTGATGCTTATAAAATTATTGATAACACTGCTTCCCACTCACATGAGTGGCACCAAGAAAAAGATATCGTTAGATCATCTAAAGCAGCTAGAGCCGATTCTAGCCATGACTTAGATTCCATTTCCGCAAAGATAGATGCTGTCGAGAGAAGAATGGAAAAGATGACTAAGGATATACACTCAATATGAATTAGTTGTGAGCAGTGTGGAGGACCACATTTGACAAAAGATTGTCTCAGTATTGAACTAACAATGGAACAAAGAGAGAATATTTCATACATAAACCAAAGGCCTGGAAATAATTATCAGAATAATTATCAACCGCCAAGACCAATTTACAATTAAAACCAGAATTATAACCGAAATGTTCCATACAACAATCAGCAAGGTCCTAGTGATCAACAAGTATCCAATAATACTTACAACCAGCAAAGACCTAATTTTCAAAGCAAATCACCACAAACCTGTGATGACCCGGAAATTTCCGAACAAATTTAAACTTAATCTTATTATAATTCCGACACGATAAGCAAAGTCTGTAATGTTGGGTATTAAAGTTGTGAACCACCTTCATAAAATTATTTGACCTTTGACTATTCCTGACGATTCACGAACAAATTGTGTGTAAATAAGTAATTAAATAAATATATATATGTATAAGTGTATATATTAAATTGAATTGATATAATACCATTTAATCATCCGAATTAAATATGTAGAGTAATGTACAAAATAATTAAGTTGTAATTAAAATAAATACATATAAATATATATATGAATTCTATATACAATTGATAAAATATGTATATTGTAATATATATATATATATATATATATATATATATATATATATATATATATATATATATATATATATATATAAAATATATACATAAATATTAAATATTCAAATATGTTACCTTATAGAATAAGTATTACATTACATAAGTAATGAAATGTAAAGTTAATATACATTATAAGTTAGAATAGAAATAAAATATCAATATTATTACTAATACTTTCATTATTATTACTAATGTTAATATTGATATTAATATCTGTATTATTAATATTATTAAAAGTTGTTACAGGTAACTTGTTACATTATTATTATTATGATTATTATGATTATTATTATCATTAATGTTAACTAACAATATTATCATATTAATAGTATTATCTTTAACGATATTATTATTATTATTATTATCATTATAATTCATATAGTTATTTCTAATAGAAAATGATACAATGTATTATTATTATTAGTAACAATATAACTCTTATAAATTTTAGTATCATTAGTGTTTACTATTATAACTTATTATTATTTAATATTTCTGTATATTATATTGATATATTTTTTTTTTACTTTTGTTTCCTATCTGATTCTTGCTATACCTCGATCCTCCAATTAGAGATTAAACAAATTAGCCATCACTATCTGAATGATTTTTTTTTATTTTGACTCTTCATGTCTGCTTTTTAATACACGTCAAAATCGATTTTTTCAATACCAAACAAGAATGTACTGTATCATATGTACTACATCCATTATTCAGTTATTATCATTATATACAGCATTCAATGAATTAAAACTAAAAACAGATATAAAAGCTCGACCTCTCCTTTATTGATTAAAACCAGTCGATATTTTTTCCAATCTCAAAAAAATCAAATACCGCTATTTTTTTTTACAGACGAACGAGGTATATATTTTTTTATTTTTCTGTCGCATTTTTTTTCTCATAATTCGAAATCGAGTCCCATTTAAAAATCTAGAAATGTCATGTTGTTAGGAATTGTTCATTCAAACTTCCTTCAAAATTTTTGATTTCAATTCATTGTATTGATGGAGAATTCTTGAGTCAAAGTTAAGTTTCCAAAAGTCAAAGTTTTGTGTTCATCATCAAATTCAAATTTGTTTTGAGGTTTTAAGATCGATTAATGATTTCAATAGTTTATGTATAGGATTAGAAAACTATTTCGTGTTATAAATTCTGTCTATAAATCGGTAAATCTCAAAAATCAATTTATTTTTTTTCTTTGTACACCGACGACAACAACAGCAATCGTGCTGTTCTTTTTTTATTATTTTTTTTGGTGTTTGATTACTTGGATTAATTGCTACTAGTGAATACATCTGATTATGAAATCCAAAAAACAAATGGGTGATGTGAGCTTTGGTCGACTAGTTGCATCAATGAAGAAGATGAAGTTAGAACAAATTAATACAGTGTATATAATTTAAAGTTCAGTTAATTTTAGAAAAAGTGGAATGGTTGGATGGTTAGAGTGTTGGTGCGGGTGAGCGAGAGGTCGGGGGTTCGAGTCTCGGCTTGGACAGTTTTGTATTCTTTTTGGAGTCTTGAAGGTAGTTCACTTATCAAGTTATTATTATTATAAATTATTATTATTATTGTTATTACTATAATTATTATTGTTATTAATTGTTGTTATTATTAATTATTACTAATGTTACTTGTATTATAATTATAGCTATTATTGTTATTACTATTATTACTAAAATAAGTATAGTTATCATTTATTATTACTATCATGATATAAATATAATTACAATTACAATTATTATTATTATTATTATTATTATCATTGTTATTATTGGTATTATGGTTATAGCTATCACTAGTAGTAAAAATTATCATTTTAAGTTATTATTATTATCCGTAGTATTATTATTATTAACATAAATATCATTCTTAACAATGTCATTATTATTATTAAGTATTATTATGATGAATATGTTTAATATTATTATTATTATGAAAATAATATAGATTATTATTATTTTCATGAATATTAGTATTAATACCTTTTTATGAACAAAATTAACATAAGTAATGTTGGATATATTATCACAAGTATTATTATTATGTAAGTTATAAAAGATATCGATTGATACATAAATATATTTTTATCATATAAAAACCCTAGCATAAGTTTTATTTTATTTATTACCTATTATAAAGAAAGATAAATATTAGTATGTATATAAAATATATAAATTAAATATAGTAAATTTAACTAAATAACATAAAATATAACAAGCATATCATAAATAACAATATATATATATATATATATATATATATATATATATATATATATATATATATATATATATATATATATATATATATATATTACAATTATGTATATTAATAAATATACAAATGATATAGGTTCGTGAATCCGAGGCAAACCCCGCATTGTTCAATATCGTAAAATGTATTTTTACTACAAAATACAGTAGGTGAGTTTCATTTGACTTTTTACCCTTTTATATTTTTGGGCTGAGAATACATGCGCTGCTTTTATAAATGCTTTACGAAATAGACACAAGTGATCAAAACTACATTATATGGTTGAATGATCGAAATCGAATATGCCCCTTTTTATTAAGTCTGGTAATCTAAGAATTAGGGAACAGACACCCTAATTGACGCAAACTCTAAAGATAGATCTATCGGGCCCAACAAGCCCCATCCAAAGTACCGGATGCTTTAGTACTTCGAAATTTATATCATGTCCGAAGGAGGATCCCGGAATGATGGGGATATTCTTATATGCATATTGTGAATGTCGGTTACCAGGTGTTCAATCCATATGAATGATATTTTTTGTCTCTATGCACGGGACGGATGTTTATGAAAAATGGAAATATGAAATCTTGTGGTCTATTAAAATTATGAAATGATTACTTATGTTAAACTAATGAACTCACCAACCTTTTGGTTGACACTTTAAAGCATGTTCATTCTCAGGTACGAAAGAAATCTTCCGCTGTGCATTTGCTCATCTTAAAGATATTATTTGGAGTCATTCATGATATATTTCAAAAGACGTTGCATTCGAGTCGTTGAGTTCATCAAGATTATTATTAAGTCAATTATAGTAAGATATATTACGAAATGGTATGCATGTTGTCAACTTTCGATGTAATGAAAGATTGTCTTTTCAAAAATGAATGCAATTGTTTGTAAAATGTATCATATAGAGGTCAAGTACCTCGCGATGTAATCAACTGTTGTGATTCGTTTATAATCGATATGGACTTCGTGCGGATGGATTAGGACGGGTCCTTTCAGTTGGTATCAGAGTGGTGGTCTTAGCGAACCAAGTCGGCATTAGTGTGTCTAACTGATAAGTCGTTAGGATGCATTAGTGAGTCTGGACTTCGACAGTGTCTGCATGTCAAAAGTTTTGCTTATCATTTCGTGTCGAAAATTTCCTACTTATCATTCTTAGAGAATCACTTGCTTATCATCCTTAGTCTAGACACATCTTATTGCATTAATTGCATGATTAGTGTATAGACAAAAATTTATATCTTAGCATATCTGCTAATTCATATCTTAGCGTACCTGTTATTGTTACCGATGCCTGATAGCTTCAGTAGATTCCTCCGTAACTTATGGGATTTTAGTATTATATATGCATATGTAAATATTGTACTGCAGGGTACTAATCTATATCCTATAATCTATTTCTTATCGAAAATCCTTCATCTGATCGTACGGGATGAATCCCTAAACCAGTTCGAGTCCCTCAGATTTCGATAGTTATTCCGATAGTTATTCCGACAGCTATTCCGATATGGATTTCCACTCGAACTCCGAAAGTAGTATAACCAGAATGAATCAACCAATTAGTCATCCTCAATACATCTGATGGGTTCGTAGTCGACTTAATCCATGGAGACGCGAAGAAGGCGATCCTTTCCATCAACCAAATTCACCTCTTGGTGAAGAACCTGAAGCACTTACCGGCGAACCTGTCCGAAACACCATTTTCACACTCATTTATAGGATACCACCCAATGATAATATAATATCAAAAACTCTAAAACTTTATTCATTCGCTCGTTCCTACCGACAACCATTCCGGAGTAATAAGTCAACGAGCTTCGCGCCCGAGTTGTAACCTTGGAAAATATGGTGCAAAACGTACCAGCTTCAGCAACATCAATAGCACCAATAGTACCATCAATAACAGCATCAGTACCATCAACAATCCATGCTTCAACATTTCATTCTGTACCTCGAGTATAATCATCGTTCTACGTATCGTTCTACATCGATTATCTTCGTTCTTCATGACGATTAAGCAATCTCTAAATGTTTTAGAGATTATATATTCTTGTTCTAATGGTAAATCAAATGAGATTAATATTGACTCATTAAACCCATGATTACATCTGAAGAAAATATATATGTAAGTATATTTTCATAAAGATGGTAATTAAAAATTCCTTTGTACAAATTGTTAATGGTGAAAATATTTTAACGGGTAGGTAATACCCTAGGAATATTTAGATTTCACATTACTAAGTTACATTGTACGTTCTTCGAATCTGTTTCAACAGTCATATACTATCCTACTTACATCCACCGATATACAAATCCGTTCACCACAGAATAACCATATTCATCTAATTACATATTTGGATTTTGACCTATCAGAATCCAACAAGTGGCATAATGAAGAATTAATGGACACAATAAAAGTTGATTAGAAACAGATTAATTAATTAACAATATGAAATTCTATTAAGAATCCACGCTAACAAAATCCTAACTAACTGTTCCTAGCTAACTGTTAATTCCGTATTACCATTTAATTATCACAGTTTATTTATCGCAATTTATATTCTCGCAATTTTATTTATCGTCATTTAATTTCTGTTAATTACTTTACGCACTTTATTTATCGTCATTCAATTTCTGTTATTTATTTTACGCACTTTAAATATCGGGACACGTATACAAGGTTTTGACATATCATATCGACGCATCTATATATATTATTTGGAATCACCATAGACACTCTATATGCAGTAATGATCGAGTTCTCTATACAGGGTTGAGGTTGATTCTCAAATAATATATATATTTTGAGTTGTGATCGAGTCTGAGACGTATACGGGTCACGACACGTATTAATTAATTCGAATATTATATATTAAACTATATATGAATTATTAGACTGTCAACTGGGGACTATCGACTGTGGACTAATAACATTGGACAATTAAAATAAATTAAAATATTGATTATAACATATGAAACTAAACAATTCTTCAAGTTGCCACTTGATTTCGTCTTAAACATCATTTGTATCTTCACGATTACATTCTGCATTCAAACCTTTCATAATTCTTGAAAACACCTCAATCGAGAGGATGAACCAACCGCACTTCATTTACGGGAGAAAAGATTGATGCATATAGTTATGCACCTAAAAACACTCGGAACCTGAGTAAACGTTTAACACGTAGCTATGCTAATTCCTTTAGTGTTATTATTACCGAAAATAACTTTGCATCTGCTGTTCGAGATAGCCATTTTTGTCACAGCTCCAGCAAGAAAACTTTAACTTTTCGTACGAAATAACCTTATTATAACGTTGATATATACGCGTGCTCTTTTATTGTTACCAGGGAACCTTTTATATTCCACCATATTATCGTCAGCGTTTAATCATCTAAAAACACAATTCTCTTGAAATCACCTCGGATCGATAACCAATGATTCAGATATGGTAACAGTAAATGTAGAAGAATCGGCAATCAGTACATTAAAAACTCACAGCATATCTACATCAACATTTATATGTATAACATTTATCTCTTAGAATAATGACCTTCCATTCTGAAATTTTGAAAAGCACTCAGCCTACAAATCAATACTCTGAATGTTGAAAAAGCTGAACGAAGCAGCAGAAACCGTAGACAACCGTAAATGACCTTAATTATCGAAAGTTTGATGATAAAGAATAATATGTTGGAAAAGCTCAGAAATGTTAGAACTGGAAAACAGATAGAGTTAACCATGAAGGAGACCAAGGACAAATACAAGGACCATACCCTATATTCAAAGAACCCAGATAATTCTGGATCCGTTGAAATCTTTAGAGAATATCTTGCTCCGAAGTTATGTTAAAATCCTGCGGAAAATTTTTCTCCATCAACCATCGAACTTAGAAATTCCAAATTATCATCATCAATATCTTCGATATTTCTGAGGATATTTTCATAAATATTCTCGTCCGACATTATATACCTCTTCATGCTTCCTGTGTATCATTATATTAGAAACATTCAATAGAAGATTTAGTACCGAAAAGCAGATTATGCGAAACTATGAAGAAAGCCGTGGACAAATCACAAAGAGTAAGTTCGACTTCAAAGAATTCAAATGATTCAATGTCTGCTAAAGTCTTTAGTGAATATCTTGCTCCTTACTTTAAACCCTTACAGACAATAGTTTCTATCGTCCGCTGATCATAGAAATTCTGAGGTATTATCGTATCTTTCATTATAAATATCCTCCATATTTCTGGAGATATTTTTATAACTATTCTTATCTGAAATCATAAATCTCTTCGTGCTATCAGTATTACATCATATAGAAACTATTAGTTTCTATATTCTGTAAACTTTCGAGCTTAAAATATGAATGTTATTGAAGTAATGTTGGGAAGTGATGCATGAGTTAGTATAATATAATGACACTTGATCAACGTGATTATATAACAGTAAGTCATGCTGAGTTTCTAAATGGAACATGATGATTCACAGATTAAAACAGCATCATGTGACATGTTACATAACTCTTTCATTCTGATTAACTTCTGAACATATCAAGAAAATATATTCTTGATAGTTTATTCTCAGTGACTCTGGTACTTTGACAAATCAAATCATGTTATTACGTTCTTTCTTGTTTAGAACATTATATTCATTCGAAACTCCATACTTACGAATTCTGGACCATTACAAGAGGTGTCCAATCGTAAAAAGAAGAAACGAAGGGACAAAGCTTCAAAAGAAATAGAAATTGGAGTATAAATCGCAGCAAAGAGGAAGGAGTATTAACTGTGGATGACAATGATTATAGAAAATAGATATAGGGACATTGAAATATAAGGAAAGATATAAAGCCCAACAACAACACCGAAATTACATACTGTGGATATCAGTGCGTATAGCAATATAAAGACACGGGAGGATTATGAATACAATAATCCCTAGAGCATAATAGAAATAAACAGATTCTTCAGGTGGGAGTTGGAAAAGAAGAACGATCATTGCGATAGTTAGAATAAAAACAAGGATCAAAACAGGGTTAAGCATTTTCATAAATCTTTTGAATTTGGGAATTGAGTATAGAAGTGGTGAAAACAAATGGAACGGAAAAGGTAAATTTATAAAGGAAATATCAGACGTAGTAATCGAGGCAGATCACGATATTTAATTATAGAGATCTTAATTTCCGTATTCGCCGCAGAATCAAACCTTTTAGATTTCGAAGATTTTCTTTTAAATCCCTTGAATTCCGGAATGCTACTAAAACAATGTCAAAAGTTAAGGTGCACCTTATTTTCTAAATTCAACCCCGGCTCTGTCAAAAGTTAAGACAAATCTTTATCCTCTCATTGCACTATTTTGTGATAACTTCATTCGTACTCTTCGAATAATCGAATAGTTTTATCCACACTACTCATTGGTGATAAAACTCAATATATCAACTCATATTCATCATGAAAACATTTTTATTGTTAGCCATGACCACCTCACTCAAATTTCGGGACGAAATTTCTTTAACGGGTAGGTACTGTGATGACCCGGAAATTTCCGAACAAATTTAAACTTAATCTTATTATAATTCTGACACGATAAGCAAAGTCTGTAATGTTGGGTATTAAAGTTGTGAACCACCTTCATAAAATTATTTGACCTTTGACTATTCTTGACGATTCACGAACAAATTGTGTGTAAATAAGTAATTAAATAAATATATATATGTATAAGTGTATATATTAAATTGAATTGATATAATACCATTTAATCATCCGATTTAAATATGTAGAGTAATGTACAAAATAATTAAGTTGTAATTAAAATAAATACATATAAATATATATATGAATTCTATATACAATTGATAAAATATGTATATTGTAATATATATATATATATATATATATATATATATATATATATATATATATATATATATATATATATATATATATATATATATATATATATATAATATATACATAAATATTAAATATTCAAATATGTTACCTTATAGAATAAGTATTACATTACATAAGTAATGAAATGTAAAGTTAATATACATTATAAGTTAGGTTAGAAATAAAATATCAATATTATTACTAATACTTTCATTATTATTACTAATGTTAATATTGATATTAATATCTGTATTATTAATATTATTAAAAGTTGTTACAGGTAACTTGTTACATTATTATTATTATGATTATTATGATTATTATTATCATTAATGTTAACTAACAATATTATCATATTAATAATATTATCTTTACCGATATTATTATTATTATTAATATCATTATAATTCATATAGTTATTTCTAATAGAAAATGATACAATGTATTATTATTATTAGTAACAATATAACTCTTATAAATTTTAGTATCATTAGTGTTTACTATTATAACTTATTATTATTTAATATTTCTGTATATTATATTGATATATTTTTTTTTTTTACTTTTGTTTCCTATCTGATTCTTGCTATACCTCGATCCTCCAATTGGAGATTAAAAAAATTAGCCATCACTATCTGAATGATTTTTTTTTATTTTGATTCTTCATGTCTGCTTTTTAATACACGTCAAAATCGATTTTTTCAATACCAAACAAGAATGTACTGTATCATATGTACTACATCAATTATTCAGTTATTATCATTATATACAGCATTCAATGAATTAAAACTAAAAACAGATATAAAAGCTCGACCTCCCCTTTATTGATTAAAACCAGTCGATATTTTTTCCAATCTCAAAAAAATCAAATACCGCTATTATTTTTTTACAAACGAACGAGGTATATATTTTTTTATTTTTCTGTCGCATTTTTTTTTCTCATAATTCGAAATCGAGTCCCATTTAAAAATCTAGAAATGTCATGTTGTTAGGAATCGTTCATTCAAACTTCCTTCAAAATTTTTGATTTCAATTCATTGTATTGATGGAGAATTCTTGAGTCAAAGTTAAGTTTCCAAAAGTCAAAGTTTTGTGTTCATCATCAAATTCAAATTTGTTTTGAGGTTTTAAGATCGATTAATGATTTCAATAGTTTATGTATAGGATTAGAAAACTATTTCGTGTTATAAATTCTGTCTATAAATCGGTAAATCTCAAAAATCAATTTATTTTTTTTCTTTGTACACCGACGACAACAACAGCAATCGTGCTGTTCTTTCTTTTATTATTTTTTTTTGGTGTTTGATTACTTGGATTAATTGCTACTAGTGAATACATCTGATTATGAAATCCAAAAAACAAATGGGTGATGTGAGCTTTGGTCCACTAGTTGCATCAATGAAGAAGATGAAGTTAGAACAAATTAATACAGTGTATATAATTTAAAGTTCAGTTAATTTCAGAAAAAGTGGAACGGTTGGATAGTTAGAGTGTTGGTGCGGGTGAGCGAGAGGTCGGGGGTTCGAGTCTCGGCTTGGACAGTTTTGTATTCTTTTTGGAGTCTTGAAGGTAGTTCACTTATCAAGTTATTATTATTATAAATTATTATTATTATTGTTATTACTATAATTATTATTGTTATTAATTGTTGTTATTATTAATTATTACTAATGTTACTTGTATTATAATTATAGCTATTATTGTTATTACTATTATTACTAAAATAAGTATAGTTATCATTTATTATTACTATCATGATATAAATATAATTACAATTACAATTATTATTATTATTATTATTATTATCATTGTTATTATTGGTATTATGGTTATAGCTATCACTAGTAGTAAAAATTATCATTTTAAGTTATTATTATTATCCGTAGTATTATTATTATTAACATAAATATCATTCTTAACAATGTCATTATTATTATTAAGTATTATTATGATGAATATGTTTAATATTATTATTATTATGAAAATAATATAGATTATTATTATTTTCATGAATATTAGTATTAATACCTTTTTATGAACAAAATTAACATAAGTAATGTTGGATATATTATCACAAGTATTATTATTATGTAAGTTATAAAAGATATCGATTGATACATAAATATATTTTTATCATATAAAAACCCTAGCATAAGTTTTATTTTATTTATTACCTATTATAAAGAAAGATAAATATTAGTATGTATATAAAATATATAAATTAAATATAGTAAATTTAACTAAATAACATAAAATATAACAAGCATATCATAAATAACAATATATATATATATATATATATATATATATATATATATATATATATATATATATATATATATATATATATATATATATATATATATATATATATATATATATATATATATATATATTACAATTATGTATATTAATAAATATACAAATGATATAGGTTCGTGAATCCGAGGCCAACCCCGCATTGTTCAATATCGTAAAATGTATTTTTACTACAAAATACAGTAGGTGAGTTTCATTTGACTTTTTACCCTTTTATATTTTTGGGCTGAGAATACATGCGCTGCTTTTATAAATGTTTTACGAAATAGACACAAGTGATCAAAACCACATTATATGGTTGAATGATCGAAATCGAATATGCCCCTTTTTATTAAGTTTGGTAATCTAAGAATTAGGGAACAGACACCCTAATTGACGCGAACTCTAAAGATAGATCTATCGGGCCCAACAAGCCCCATCCAAAGTACCGGATGCTTTAGTACTTCGAAATTTATATCATGTCCGAAGGAGGATCCCGGAATGATGGGGATATTCTTATATGCATATTGTGAATGTCGGTTACCAGGTGTTCAATCCATATGAATGATATTTTTTGTCTCTATGCACGGGACGGATGTTTATGAGAAATGGAAATATGAAATCTTGTGGTCTATTAAAATTATGAAATGATTACTTATGTTAAACTAATGAACTCACCAACCTTTTGGTTGACACTTTAAAGCATGTTCATTCTCAGGTACGAAAGAAATCTTCCGCTGTGCATTTGCTCATCTTAAAGATATTATTTGGAGTCATTCATGATATATTTCAAAAGACGATGCATTCGAGTCATTGAGTTCATCAAGATTATTATTAAGTCAATTATAGTAAGATATATTACGAAATGGTATGCATGTTGTCAACTTTCGATGTAATGAAAGATTGTCTTTTCAAAAATGAATGCAATTGTTTGTAAAATGTATCATATAGAGGTCAAGTACCTCGCGATGTAATCAACTGTTGTGATTCGTTTATAATCGATATGGACTTTGTCCGGATGGATTAGGACGGGTCCTTTCAAAACCGATGATAAAAAGCCGAATTTAGAAGATATGATGACGACGCTAGTTGAAACTCAAACGCAGTTTTTCACATCTCAGAAACAAACCAATGAATAAAATGCTCAAGCATTTAGAAATCAACAAGCTTCTATTCAAAATTTGGAACAAGAAGTAAGTAACCTAGCAAGGTTAATAGGTGAAAGAAAACCGGAAAGTTTACCTAGTGATACAAATGCTAACCCCCGGGAATGAAACAGCTAAAGTCATTACCACAAGAAGCGGTATTACACTTAAACCACCTGAAATACCTATAATTTCTGATGAAGCTATTCCTACTCCACAAGAACCACAATCTGAACAAGATAAGGAAACAGAACCGGTAGTTGAAAAGGTTAATGAAGATAACACAGTTAAGGCTAAACCTTATGCTAAACCATACCAACCACCACTTCCTTACCCGAATAAGATGAAAAAAGAGAAACTTGAAGCCGAGCAATCCAAATTTTTGGATATGTTTAAACAAATAAATGTCAATCTTCCTTTCATTGATGTAATTTCAGGAATGCCTAGATATGCTAAATTTCTGAAAGATCTAATCTCAAATAGAAAGAAAATGGAAGAACTCTCTGCCGTTACTATGAATGCTAATTGTTCAGCAGTGCTGTTGAATAAGATACCAGAAAATTATCTGATCCAGGAAGTTTCACAATTCCATGTTTTCTGGGTAGTCTTAGTTCAATAGAAGCATTGGCAGACTTAGGTGCTAGTATAAATTTAATGCCGTATTCACTATACGCTAAACTAGACCTTGGAGAATTGAAACCAATAAGAATAAGCATACAACTAGCCGATCGATCAATAAAATATCCTAGAGGGATAATGGAGAACATGCTAGTTAAATTTGGTACTTTAGTATTTCCAGTAGATTTTGTTGTTCTGGACATGGAAGAAGATTCTCAAGTTCCTCTCATATTAGGAAGACCATTCTTAAACATGGCTAAAGCAATGATAGACGTGTTTGGTAAGAAGCTGACCCTAAGTATAGAGGACGAGAGTGTTACCTTTTCAGTTGATAAACCAATTCCAACAACTGCAATCTGCAGATGATACATGTTATTATATTCAAACTATAGAATCACATGCAGAATTATTAGAAGGATTTCCAGAATTACAAGGAACAGGAGAATGTTCTTTAGGAGAAGGTACTGAACCAATTGATGAAACTGAAATGTTAGCTACACTAATGGCTAATGGATATGAACCAACAACAGAAGAAATTCAAATGCTAAAATAAGAAGACAGATATCGATACAAATCATCGATAGAAGAACCTCTGATATTAGAGTTAAAGCCACTTCCAAATCATTTGGAATACGCTTATTTACATGGTGAATCTGAATTACCTGTAATAATATCATCTTCTCTTACTGAAAATGAAAAATCTCAACTCATTTCTGTGTTAAAAGCTCATAAACCAGCTATTGCATGGAAAATTCATGATATTAAAGGAATAAGTCCTTCGTATTGCACATATAAAATCCTTATGGAAGAAGGTCATAAAACGTATGTGCAACGCCAACGAAGACTAAATCCTAATATGCAAGATGTTGTTAAGAAAGAAATTATTAAACTACTTGATGCAGGTTTAATTTATCCAATTTCTGATAGTCCATGGGTAAACCCAGTTCAATGCGTACCTAAGAAGGGTGGCATGACTGTCATCACAAATGAGAAAAATGAGCTTATTCCTACTAGGACTGTAACAGGATGGCGTGTATGTATTGATTATAGAAAATTAAATGACGCCACCAGAAAAGATCACTTTCCCTTGCCTTTCATTGATCAAATGTTGGAAAGGTTAGCCGGAAACAGTTACTATTGTTTTCTTGATGGTTTTTCCGGATATTTTCAAATTCCAATAGCACCCGAAGATCAAGAGAAAACCACATTCACGTGCCCTTATGGTACTTTTGCTTACAAACGCATGCCATTTGGACTTTGCAACACCCCTGCAACCTTTCAAAGGTGCATGATGGTGATTTTTCATGACATGATAGAAGAATGCATGGAAGTTTTCATGGATGACTTTTCAGTCTTCGGTGATACATTTGAATCATGTTTAGTTAATCTTGAACGAATGCTTATTAGATGCGAACAATCAAATCTAGTTCTTAATTGGGAGAAATGCCATTTCATGGTTAAAGAAGGCATCGTTCTTGGACATAAAATTTCAGAGGAAGGAATTGAAGTGGATAGAGCTAAAGTAGATGTAATTGCTAAACTTCCACATCCCACCAATGTTAGAGGAGTTAGGAGTTTTCTAGGGCATGCCGGTTTTTACCGACGTTTCATAAAAGATTTTTCTAAAATTGCCACTCCTATGAATAAACTCCTAGAAAAAGATGCTCCATTCATCTTTTCAGATGAATTAATCAAATCTTTTAATATTCTTAAAGAAAAACTCACTAATGCGCCGATCATGATAACACCAAATTGGAATCTACCGTTTGAACTTATGTGCGATGCAAGTGATTTTGCAATGGGAGCCGTTTTAGGACAAAGGATTGAAAAACGATTTCAACCTATTTATTATGCTAGTAAGACGTTACAAGGAGCACAAACAAATTACACAACTACTGAAAAAGAACTCCTTGCTATTGTCTTTGCTTTTGACAAATTTCGTTCATATCTCGTTCTAGCTAAAACGGTGGTCTATACCGACCATTCTGCTCTTAGATACCTATTTTCGAAACAAGATGCTAAACCAAGATTAATCCGTTGGATCTTACTATTACAAGAGTTTGATATTGAAATCCGAGATAAAAAGGGAGCATAAAATCTCGCAGCCGATCATCTTTCTCGTCTTGAAAATCCTGAATTAGAAGTTCTAAATGAATCGGCCATACAAGACAACTTTCCTGATGAATATCTATTGAAGATAGATTATAATGAAATACCATGGTTTGCAGACTATGCAAACTACTTAGTATGTGGATTCCTTGAAAAGGGATTATCGTACCAAAAACGAAAGAAATTCTTTAGTGATATAAAACACTATTCCTGGGAAGATCCACATTTGTTTAAAAGTTGTCCCGATGGAATAATACGCCGATGTGTATTCGGAGATGAAGCTAGTAAAATCTTAAACCATTGTCACACAGGACCAACAGGAGGGCATTATGGGCCTCAACTCACAGCAAGAAAAGTTTATGATGCTGGATTCTATTGGCCTACAATTTACAAAGACGCACACCTTCTTTGCAAATCCTGTGATGCTTGTCAAAGGGCCGGAAAAATAAGTCAACGTGATGAAATGCTACAAAATGTCATTCAAGTATGCGAAGTATTTGACATTTAGGGTATTGACTTTATGGGTCCATTTCCAAAATCTCATAATAATTTATACATTCTCGTAGCCATTGATTATGTATCTAAATGAGCGGAAGCACAAGCTCTCCCAACTAACGATGCACGAGTTGTAGTCAACTTTTTAAAACGTCTTTTTGCAAGGTTTGGAACACCGAAAGCTTTAATAAGTGATCGGGGTACTCATTTCTGTAATAATCAACTTGAGAAAGTTCTTAAAAGATATGGAGTAACTCATAAAATCTCCACTACTTATCATCCACAAACAAGTGGACAAGTTGAAAATACCAACCGAGCTTTAAAATGTATTCTAGAGAAAACCGTAGGATCAAATCCGAAGGAATGGTCCATTAAATTGGAGGATGCACTCTGGGCTTTTAGAACAGCTTACAAAACTCCAATTGGAACCACACCTTTCAAACTCGTTTACGGAAAAGCATGTCATCTTCCAGTAGAAATTGAACACAAAGAATTTTGGGCTTTGAAGACATGTAATCTTGATTTACATGAAGCCAGACGTCTACGGTTAAGTCAACTAAACGAATTAGAAGAATTAAGACAAGAAGCATACAAAAATTCATTAATCTATAAGGAAAGAACGAAGAAATGGCATGATAAAAGAATCAGAAGTTCAAAAGAATTTAAAGAAGGAGACAGAGCTCTTCTTTTCAATTCACGATTCAAGCTATTTCCTGGAAAATTGAAATCAAGATGGTCTGGACCATTCATAGTCAAAAGAGTTTTCCCATACGGAACAATAGAATTAATAAATTCAAATGGGATTGAATTTAAGGTTAATGGTCACAGAGTTAAACATTACATAGATAGTCCGATGGAAATTGACAACGAAGTTAATCACAATTTCGATACCACAGCTAACTAAGTGTGGGGAGAATCAAGTCTTTAAAGGATAATATGTATTTCTGTTAGAGTTAGATTTTCTGTTTTCGTGTAGTTCTCGAAAATGAAACCCGAATGGTCTTTCCCTAGCAGACCCTAAAGAACTAGTCTTCTCCCCCATTCTGAATTTTTATTTTTTTAGGTTTTACGAAATGAAGACTTCCTGTGAATTAAACCATGGTCTAATGCTACACGCTTTGATCACTAAACGTAATAATGACACACTTCCGAGTGAACTGGTATCAGTAATCAGAGAAAAATTGGACGGAGTAAGAAAAGAATCCAGATGCGAAAATAATAAATTACAATTTGGTAAAGGAAAATCAAAATTCGCAGCGAAAAGAAGAGCACGACACCTTGAAAAATGTCACAAATGCGGAAAATGGTCACACGAAGGTAAATGTTCAAATAATCAAACCTATTCAAACACCGAATTTGTTACTTTATGCAGAGATGGACCGTTCATATGTTTAGAAGAAAAAACGTTAAATGCTAGAGGTTACGCCTATGTAGCCATGGAAAACCAATTAGTCCGACTATCTTATGAGTGGGCTAGAGCATATCACTAAGAAATCTATATCACAGGTAAGTTTGTACAGTTTTCATTTTTTATTTTTAACCTTTTGATAATAAACGATAATTTGTTCGCTATAAAGTATTAAATTGGTATTCGATAAAATTAGGTCTTGCGACCGAAATTATTGATATCATTCAAAAATTTATTACATCACTGCGAAATTTACCGTTTATTCTTAAGGTATAAATATCTTTAATCAATCAAACTAAAATATTTCAAAAATTCGTCATGAGTTAAATTAGGTCATGGAACCGAAATTACTTTACCGGAAAGAGGGGCGCATATTTTTGATAATATTTGATTGATTAAAGTGGGATAAAAGCCAAAAAGATTTTTTATTTTATTTTTACCATGTTTTTAAAATTAATATATAAATATTAAATTAATATTGTAAACTTCTTTAAAATTGTAAATATTTGAAAAATTAATATTTTTAATATAAGTTTGTATGTATAAAAACATAAATATAATATAAGTTTGATGTAAAATTTTATTAATATGAATTTTTAATTTTATGCATTTTAAATTTAAGTTTGGTGTGAATTTATAATATGAATTTTTAATTAAGTTTGGTGTGAATTTAAAAACGAAAATTTACTTTATTTCGTTAAGTTAAAAATATGATTTTTAAAATTCGTCGTGAGTTGAAGACTAGGTCATTGAACCGAAATTGCTTTACCCGAGGGAGGGACGAGAACTTTTATTATCATTATTTTTAATCTTATTGAATTAAAGTATGCCAAAAACATTAAAAAACCCAAAAATATTTGCTTTTAAAATCGCGCTTAAAAATGACAAATTTTAAAATTTTGTCGAGGGACGGACTAGGACATCGATCCGAAACGCCCTCATCCTAAAAAGAAACAAAATTTTAATTTTTGAATTAATTTTATGTTTTATAAAGTTATAAGATTTTTATTTTTAAAAAAAAAATCACCGCGACACGCGGTGATTTAAACTGGCCCACCACCGCACTCGCGGAGGTCACAAAACCCATATGGTTATCTGATCGAACAGACCAGTTTCAATACACACACACACACACACATTTTTACCCGAAAAACCCACGAAAATTCATCACAAATTCGCCATTTTTCATCGTTTTTCATCAAATCTTTCATAAAATCGCAATGAGGAGACTATTATCAAGGAATTACTCAAGGAAATCGGCAAATTTCTAAACCTAAACACCATTAAATCCGAATTTTAGTGTTCTTAAACAATTTCATACATAATTCGATTTTGATGCTTTCTAGTGTAATAATGCTTCAATTGTTTATGTAGTATACTTGTATAACCTAGATTGATGCTATTTAACATGATTAGAAGCTTTGAACTTCAATTCTTGAATAATCTAGGGTTTGTGTTCTTGAGCAATTTGGGGCTTTTTGATATAAACAGGTTATGGCCAATTTTTGTCATGAATTATTGCTAAATTGAGTAGTATAACATGTTTAGGTAGTTAAATGATCTAAACATTGATCCTAAACATGATTTTTGGAGATTAAAGTGGACTTTTTAGGTGCAAAATTCATGAACTAGATTAATTTGATATAATTGCCATTTGAAACTTGTTTAATTGTTAGTAATGACTATTTTGACAGGTTATTTGAGTTAAATGCTTATGAACTTTGTCTACATTTTCATATGTGCTTATTTGGAAAAGTATAGAATTGTAAAAAAAAAAATTTGTGAAAATGTGTATAAGTTTAATTTTGATTTAACATGTTATTGTGATTGTTTTAAGTTGTTATCTTGCTAAAACTAATGCATATTTGGATGCACAAAAATTGTGTTTGATATATTTTGCAGACTGAAAGGGGTGAATCTTCATCCCAGGCTCGCAATGCTCCTCCGGAAGATGCAAATCAACAGGAAATTAATAGCCAATACTGACAAGATATGCCTCACCCAATTGTTTCATATTCAAACATTCATGAGGCAGATTTACATCCGAATTTGAGATTTGATAGACATTGGATAGACTATTCAAAATATCAAAAGAACCTGCACAACCTTGTGTCTAATAATGTTGAGGTACCCAGAGTTATAGATTGGGCACTATTAGAGGTAGTGGAATTGGCCGAGCCAATCAGGGAATTACTTGCTCAAAGGTATGGTAATTCTATTTTTAGTGATTGGATACGTTTATTCAACATGCGTAGACCTGTGTATAGAGAATGGTGTATAGAGTTATTGTGTACTATTGAAATAAATGATCGGGTAGTTACTTTAACCGATCGTAGTTTTATTAGATTTTTATTAGGAGGGGAGATGCGCCATATGTCTTTACTAGACATGGCTCGGGCTTTAGATATATATACGCCCGAGGAGCTAGCATCTTATGATTGCCAGAGGTTAATAGTTTATGGTAGGAGGGTGGATGAGAATTTTGATACGAATGATGTATGGAGTAGGATGACTAGCCATCGCCGATTCCAGGGGGGATTATACTCTTATCTTGATATTGATAGAGCTGAATTCAGAGTAATCCATAGGTTTTTAGCCAATTCGATTACACAACGAGGTAAGAATAAGGAAAAGGAAAATGAACAGGATTCGTTTTACCACATGTGTATTCAAGATCCACACAGCTCTGTAAGTATACCTTTTTGTGTGGGTTATTATTTATTGACTATGGTTAGGGGTATGAGGCGTGGTAGCATAATAGGAGGTGGTATATTTATTACTTTAATTGCTGAATATCTCGGTGTGGATAGAAGTCGGGGGGATTATTAATGGCAGAACCAGAACCCCGCGATAGAATAGATTTGCGTGTTTATTATGGTGCTAAGGTCTTAAAGAAACGAAACAACGCGACAGCACGTTTTGATGGCAGGCATCCACAGGTTGAGAGAGATCAACAGCCAGGTAATGTGGGAGGGGGAAATGAAATGACAGAAATGCAAAGGTTTATAGCTTCACAAGAATATGAAAATGCTAGACATCGAGCATTTGAAGATTGGCAAGTTCATCAAAACCACATCATAGGTCATTGCCAACATGTAGGTAGAAACTATATTCCTACTCCAAAGCCCGAATTTCCTCCCTGGTCTATAGAGATCCAACCACCGTATCCTACTTATAACCCAGCTGAAGCATTCTATAACACATACGGTTATACATGGAACCCCTACTGGTATCAGTATCAACCCTAGTTTATTTAGTTTTATTTATTTTATTTTTGTAATGTTACTACATTCAGCACTTATGTTGATATTGTAATAGTTTTTATAATTTTCTAACTTTTATTATTAGATTTTAATAATTTTTGAATGTGGGGTAATATACCAAACTTTAAAAATATGTATATATGTTTGCAGTTTATCTTATGTACACAACAGGGTAAAACAATGCATTTTCAAAGACTGGCATTAAATTCAGCAAAAGCAACTAATTTTGACGACAAGATGCAAAATATATGTGAAATAACAACAAGATGGAATGAACAAATGATGTGCACCATTTATCATTCAACACAAACAACAATATGTTTGGAAACTTTGGTAAAATTTAATTATTTTTCTACGCTAATCACCCTCAATAATTTAAATTGTTACTGATTTCTTGCAAATGAGGGCATTGCAAGATCTTAAGTGTGGGAAGGGGTTAAATTCTTTCGGATTTAAAAAAAAAATATTTTATTTAAACACTTGGTTACCATTAAAAATACTAGTAACGTAGTAGTTGTATTAGAATCTAGTGCTCTCTGATAACAAAGAACAGCCCTAGTCTTATATACTGACTATCCAATTCTAGTAAAAATTTTCAAAATTTTCAACTAAATGAATTTAAAATCATGTTTATACATATTTATGAACGATAAAAACTAGGTGTTAATACCGAAATTGTCGTTACCTCAGAAAGGACATAAATTGAGAAACAACCCAGAATGTTAGAATTCATTTAAGAATGGAATAGAGGAAAATAAAAAAGCAAAGAAAAGAAAATAAAAGCCAAGTGTGGGAAATTTTTACCAAGTTTTTCAAAACATATATCACATATTTTTGTAACAAATAATTGAAGATACTTTTGCTTTGGACTAAACTAAAAAGTTTTACCCGATTTACTGTAAAAAAGGATGGATCTACACGATGAATCAATTCCATCATTAAAAGGAAGTAAAGTCTTTCGAAAAAGAAACGCGCTTCTTGATTTAGGTCAAGAAGTTGTCGTCCAGACCAGCTGTAGGTTGACGAAAAACCTAGAAAAGTCATCACTAAAATCAGCAGGAAATCCACGGACCTCAGCATAAAATAGGGTCGCCAAGTGGTCAGACTTATCCTAACTATGAGAGGATATGTCTTGTAAAATGGGGAGGACACCGTGCAAATTAGCTTGATAAGACTAATGAATCAGATCCCCAGAAAGGATAATCTCTTTAAAGATCAAAAATCAGCTTTTAAGACTGATATTACTCAATCCTTGAGATTGACTTTAAAGATTGAGAATTACAAACTCATGGAATTCGATGATATCTAAACTCGAGCTTGAACGAGAAAATATTTTGATCAAAAATTAAAACCGATTTGTTTTCTAAAAACCCATTTTCAATGCGTTCATTATCATTGAACGTAAAATCCTAGGAATTCACCTGGAATTCATTAGGTCACCTGAACCAAATCGGGTGTCAACCGTAAGAACGGTGGTTGCATAGCATGGTCAAAGACAGGACCTTGTGCCAGACCGGAAAATTATAAGGGTGAGCTTTACTATTGTCATAACCCGTCCTTAACCATAAGAACGTGTTAGATAACGTATGATTTCATTGCGAGGTATTGACCTCTATATGCGACATTTTTAAAAGAGAAACTGCATATATTATACATTACAAACCATAACCATTATTTTTGTTACAAGCTTTAGACAATAAAAAGATGATTATCGTTTAGCGATAATCTTCGACTTACAAACTTTACATATAATGATAACAACACGATTTCGAGCATATTTTACAACACAAATCCTTGGGTATGCAGTTTTATTTTTGACACAAATATGCGTACGCAAGATCCTGCTCAAATTCAACATAATGCAGCGGAAGCTTTAGTAATCACCTGAGAATAGACATGTTTTAAAAGGTCAACATAAAGTTGGTGAGATATAGGTTTAATGCCGGCAGCAATATATATATATAGACCACAAGATTTCGTATATAAACAGTTTAATAAAAATATTCTAAGTGGTTGAGCACTTGGTAACCATACTTAACATTTAATCACGTCGCATATTCCCTTTATTATGAAATCTTACTACACCGTACCAAGTGTAGTCACGAAACGAAGTACTGTGCAACCGTTGAATACTGGTCGTCCAGTCCGGTTGGGGTTGTCAGGCCCGATAGATCTATCAACAGGATTCGCGTTTACAATACCGCTGTAAATATTAGTTACCAAGCTACAGGGAAGTATACCAGTGGTACAACTCAACGTAGAATATATTTTTCAGTTACTTGTGTCCATAACGTAAAACATAAAATACATGTATTCTCATCCCGAAATATTTAGAGTTTAAAAGTGGGACTATATACTCACTTTCGTCTTGAAGATATATATATAATTTGACTTGGTCTCCGGTTGATATCACGAACCTATCCATATATAATATATCAATACCTTTTCTTTTTAAACAAACGTCACATATATATACTTGTTATACTTTTAATACTTTGAATAATTCCTTAGTCCGTAGTTAGCAGTTCGTTGTTAGTAATTCAATTTTAATGGTTCATTTTTAGATGTTTAATATACCCGCAATGAAATAAATAAAACCCCCAACGAAATAAATAAAACCCCATCGTATATGTATTGGTCGAGATTAATCTTGACCCATGGTACCGGTGTTGTCAAATGACGTGTTGCGTACATAAAGTACCGGTGTTGTCAAATGACGTGTTGCGTACAATCATGGGATCTTATGATTAATCTTCTCGTGTTGTTTACGGGTGATCCTGAACCATATAAAATTGAATTATAAGTACATATATATAAAATATCATGTTAACTTAAAAAGATGTGATTTATTTAATTTTTTCCCAATTATTTTCGTGGCTAAACTGGTCTTGGATATCCGATTTTGTTTCGGTCATAGTTTCTTCGTTACAACTCCGTTTTCGTTGATTCAACTTGCCATCTCCTTGGATCGAGTCCCTCTTTAAGACTATGAACTGTAAATACCTTAGTTTGTATTCAAAATCACACGGCATAGGTCAAACTTTAGTGAAACTTATGAAGTTAATCATTTTCCATCATGTAAACAACCTCAAATGATTATTTTTCTAAAAATACTTATACTTTGAGTTAAATCATGAAATTTTTATGTGTTATCATATTCATAGTAAAAATCATTTTTCCAGAAAATAAACCTCCAATTCAAAGTTTAAGATGGTTTTTAATTATCCAACCCAAAACAGCCCCCGGTTGCACTCCGACGTCGTAAATTCAGTTTTTAAGGTGTTCTTTGAAAAACCAAGTTATACCTTGTTAAGTTAGCATATAATTAAGATATGTTACAGGTCTTGAAGTATTTTAAAAGTTAAGTTAGAAGGATCTATTTAGTTTGCGAACAAGTTTGAAATCATTCAAACTATGTTCTAGTTTATAAACTCTTATATATATAGCTTTAAATATATGAATTGAAAAAGAGTTGAAGTAGAGTTTTTACCTCAAGTTTAAAATATAAAGTTGCTGGAAAGAAGTAGTAAAATAAAAGTTGAGAGAGTTCTTGCAAGTGTGTGTGAAAATTGGAAGTAAAATTTGGAAAATGAATGTGTAAAAATGAGTTAGAAATGGTGCTTATTTATAGGCTTGAAAATTTGGTTTTTAGTGAAAATATCTAAGATAAGTTAAAATTTATTATGTCATGAATGACATATTATTCCAATAATTGAAGATTTCTATTGGTATATACCAATAGTAAATACTTCTAGAAGCTGTGTATAGTACCCTAGATATACGTATAGGATTATTGAGGAAACGGAACGAGAATTCAAATATAACTATCTTTTGTAAATATACTTATATTGTTTTATGTATAAAAGCCCTTTAAAAATGATTAAATACATTACTTATACGATATATGTATAAACATTATAAATCATCAGTATTTATGTCAAATAACGTTACGTAGGTTATTGTTTTGAAAACTTAAGTTAGTAGTTTCAAAATATACTTATGACTTTTTGTTATTAATACAAAATGAGATATTAAAACATCCTTAGATCATGTTAAATATGTATGTATAATTATCATATATTGTATAGTTCGTGATATCATCGGTCAAACTAGACGGTCAAACGTTGTGTAAAACTCTTTTCAGAAACATAAGTCTCAACAATTTGGATTGCTTATCATGTTGGTAAGGTTTAATTTATGTAAATATTAATCTCATAAGTATAGAACGATCGGAAAAGTGCGGGTCGTTACAGTACCTACCCGTTAAATAAATTTCGTCCCGAAATTTTAAAATTGTACCTATTTTGCGTCATCGAGAAACAAGTGTGGATACTTTTGTTTCATCTGATCCTCTCGTTCCCAAGTAAACTCAGGACCTCTTCGAGCATTCCAACGAACCTTAACGATTGGTATGTTGCTCTGCTTGAGCTGTTTAACTTCACGATCCATGATTTCGATTGGTTCTTCGATGAATTGTAGTTTCTCATCGACATGGATTTCTTCAAGAGGAATGGTGAGGTCTTCCTTTGCAAGACACTTCTTAAGGTTTGAGACGTGAAAGGTATTGTGTACTCCGGCGAGTTGTTGCGGTAACTCGAGTCGATAAGCTACCGGTCCAATGCGTTCGATGATCTTGAACGGGCCTACATATCTTGGGTTCAGTTTACCTCTTTTACCGAAACGTATTACACCTTTCCAAGGTGACACCTTTAGCATAACCATGTCCCCAATCTGAAACTCTAATGGTTTCCTTCGGACATCGGCGTAGCTCTTTTGGCGACTTCGGGCTGTTTTCAATCTCTCCTTGATTTGTACTATCTTCTCAGTCGTTTCGTGTATGATCTCGGGACCAGTTAATTGTCGATCTCCTACTTCATTCCAACAGATAGGAGATCTACACTTCCTTCCATACAATGCTTCGAATGGTGCAGCTTCAATGCTTGCATGATAACTATTATTATACGAAAATTCTGCTAACGGTAGATACTTATCCCATCCGTTTCCAAAATCGATCACACATGCCCTGAGCATGTCTTCAAGAGTCTGAATCGTTCTTTCACTCTTCCCGTCGGTTTGCGGATGGTATGCGGTACTCATATCTAAACGAGTTCCTAGTGCCTCCTGCAGTGATTGCCAGAACTTTGAGGTAAATCTACTATCACGATCGGATATAATGGAAATAGGTATTCCATGCCTTGAAACAATTTCCTTTATATACAATCGTAATAGTTTCTCCATTCTATCCGTTTCCTTTATAGGCAAGAAATGGGCAGATTTGGTAAGACGATCAACAATCACCCAAATGGTGTCGTATCCCCAGGCAGTCTTTGGTAACTTCGTGATGAAATCCATGGTAATACCATCCCATTTCCATTCTGGGATTTCTGGTTGTTGAAGTAACCCTGATGGTTTCTGGTGTTCTGCCTTGACCTTGGAACAAGTTAAACACTCCCCAACATATGTTGCAACGTCTGTCTTTAAGTTAGGCCACCAATAATGTGTCTTAAGATCTTGATACATCTTTCCAACTCCAGGATGTATCGAATATCTTGTCTTATGTGCCTCGTTCAATATCAACTTCCTTAATCCACCCAACTTCGGTACCCAAATACGGTTTGCAAAATATCGAATTCCATCTTCCCGTATAACGAGTTGCTTCTCATACTTCTTCATTATTTCATTTCCTATATTTTCTTTAGTAAGTGCTTCTCGTTGAACTTCTTTGATTTGTGAGTTGAGATTCATGCGAATTTTTATGTTCATCGCTCGTACTCGAATTGGTTCTCGTTTCTTTCTGCTTAGTGCGTCAGCCACCACATTCGCTTTTCCGGGATGATAACGAATTTCACAATCATAGTCGTTTATTAACTCGACCCACCTACGTTGCCTCATGTTCAGCTGTTTCTGATCAAAAATATGTTGAAGACTTTTATGGTCAGTAAACACAGTGCATCTAACCCCATATAAGTAGTGTCTCCATATCTTTAACGCAAACACGACTGCTCCCAGTTCTAGATCATGCGTCGTATAATTCCGCTCGTGAATCTTCAATTGTCGAGATGCGTATGCAATAACTTTCTTTCGTTGCATAAGAACACAACCAAAACCTTGTCGCGAAGCGTTACAATATATTTCAAAATCATCGTTCCCTTCAGGTAATGATAAAATAGGCGCCGTAGTTAACTTCTTCTTCAGTAATTGAAATGCGTTCTCCTGCTCCGAGGTCCATTCGTATTTCTTCCCTTTTTGCGTTAATGCTGTCAACGGCTTAGCTATTCGGGAAAAATCTTGAATAAACCTTCTATAATAACCGGCTAAACCCAAAAATTGGCGTATCTGCATTGGTGTTTTAGGAGTCTCCCATTTTTCAATGGCTTCAATTTTTGCTGGATCAACCTGAATTCCTTTGCTACTAACAACGTGGCCAAGAAATTGCACTTCTTTCAACCAGAAAGCACACTTAGAAAATTTAGCGTATAGCTGTTCTTTTCTCAACAACTCTAATATCAACCTTAAATGCTACTCATGCTCTTGCTCACTCTTGGAATAGATAAGAATGTCATCAATGAAAACGATAACAAACTTATCTAAATACGGACTACAAACTCGATTCATGAGGTCCATGAATACAGCTGGCGCATTCGTCAATCCAAACGGCATGACCAAAAATTCGTAATGACCATAACGTGTCCGAAAAGCAATTTTCGGAATGTCCTCTTCTTTGACACGTAGTTGATGATAGCCCGATCTTAGGTCAATTTTCGAATAAACACATGATCCCTGGAGTTGATCAAATAAGTCGTCAATTCTCGGTAGTGGATACCGATTTTTGATAGTTAACTTATTTAATTCACGATAATCTATACACATCCTAAAAGATCCATCTTTCTTTTTAACAAATAGAATCGGAGCTCCCCACGGTGAAGTACTTGGTCGTATGAATCCATGATCCAGTAATTCTTTTAACTGACTCTGAAGTTCTTTTAACTCGGACGGTGCAAGTCTATATGGAGCACGAGCCACTGGTGCGGCTCCTGGTACTAAATCTATTTGAAATTCTACAGATCTAAATGGAGGTAATCCCGGCAACTCTTCCGGAAAAACTTCAGGAAAATCTCTTGCCACAGGCACGTCGTTGATGCACTTCTCTTTTTCTTTCTTTTCGACTTTATTAACATGTGCTAAGATAGCATAGCACCCTTTCTTCAAGCACTTTTGAGCTTTCAAATAACTAATGAGTTTTAGCTTTGAGTTACCCTTCTCTCCATAAATCATCACCGGCATTCTATCCTTACAAGGAATGCGAATTGCCTTCTTGGCACACACAACTTCAGCTCCTACTTTGGACATCCAGTCCATGCCGACTATTACATCAAAACTTCCTAATTCTACGGGTATTAAGTCAATTTTAAATGTTTCTCCGGCTAAATTTATTTTACAATCACGGCAAATTTTATCGGCTTTAATTAGTTTACCATTAGCTAACTCAATCATGTACTTAGCATCTAGAGGTAATGATGAACAATTCAATTTAGCGTAAAAGCCTCTACTCACGTAACTTCTATCGGCACCAGTATCAAATATAATAGATGCGGATAAGTTATTAATGGTAAACGTACCCGTAACAAGCTCCGGGTCTTCACACGCCTCTCTAGCATTAATAACAAATGCTCTTCCACGTGCAGATCCATTATTCTTCTCTAGATTCGGACACTGGCTCTTATAGTGACCTTGTTTTCCACACCCATAACAAGTAATGGTAGCCAAAGCAGTTCTATTTGCATTGGTGGCAGGAGTCTTGGTACCATTTGTATTTGTAACGAGAGCCCTACAATCTTTAGCAAGATGACCCTTTCGATTACATTTGTTGCATACCACATTACAGTAGCCAGAGTGATGTTTGTGGCATCGGTTGCATAAAGGATTTTGTCCTTTGTAACCAAAGCTTGAACCACCACCTGCACCTTGTATGGTTTCTTGTTTCTTAAAAGATTGTTGTTGGTTACCTCGATCATAATTTCCATTCCACTTTCTTTTGTTACCTGATACCTTCACATCAGTATTGGATTGTGATGACCCAGAAATTTCGACTAAATTTAAACTTAATCTTTGTATGATTAACATTTCCGACACGATAAGCAAAGTCTGTAAAACTGAATCTCAAAATTTTTGAATTACTTTTATATATTTAAATACCCTTCGGTTGTTTTCGACGATTCGCGAACAATTATATGTAAATAGATACATATATACTATAACATGAAAAGGTAACAATGTATTAATTGTTTGATACCGTACATTAAACTTATTGGTTTAAATATCTATTTGAATATATATGATAAGTTGAGATATTTATTATTAAAATTTATTTATAAATAACTTGCAATGTGTATTTAAAAACTGATTTATATATATTAAAAAGATATATACATATATATAAAATTTTAAGTTATTTAGTAAACGATAGTAACATTTTCAAATTGCTACAGTACCCAAAATGCTACAGTGTTTTTGAAAATCACTATTTGCTACAGTGAAATTGACTTTGCTACAGTGAATTGCTACAGTAAATTGCTAAAGAATCCAAATGATTCAGAGTCTGCTGAAATCATTAAAGAATACCTTGCTCCTTACACTAAAACCTTTGCGGACAATATTCTTCATCATCATCTTATCTTAAATATTCTAAGATATCATCGTATCTCCCATTATAAATATCCTCCATATTTCTGAAGATATTTTTTTAAACCATTCTTATCTGAAATCATTACCTCTTCGCGCTATCTGTGTTACATCATAAAAGAAACTATTTTAATTTCTAAAATCTAAAAAAAAAAAAATTCAAAAAAAAAATGGATGTTTTGAAGTAATGTTGGGAACTGAAGCATGAGTTAGTATAATATAATGACACTTGATCAACGTGATTATATTACAGTAAGTCATGTTGAGTTTCTAATGGAACGTGACAAAGGTTCACAGATCACACCCTCATCATAAACCATGTTACATAACTCTTTCATTCTATATAATCTCTAAATATATCAAGAAAATATATTTCTTGATGATTCGGTCTTTTCCGGATATTCTGGTAATTTGACAAGTCAGATTGTGCCATTACCGTTTCTTTCGTAGAACATTAATTATGTTTATTCTGAAATTCATACCTACGAATTCTGGACCATTATTCGCTTGACTTAAGGTCGGGAAGAGAAAACGAAAGCATGAAGCTCCGAAATATAATGGAGAATATAAAGCCCGATAACAACCCCGAAATTACAAACCGTGTATATCAATGCGTATAGCAACATAAAGACACGGGAGAATGAAAAACACTATAACCCCAAGATAATAGTAGAAGAAAATAACTTCCTCTGGTGGTAGATGAAAAAGAAGAATGAAGGATACGATAGCCAGGAAAATATCAAGAATCAGAACTGGATTAAGCATTTTCACAATCTGTTGGGATGTATGAAATAATAAAGAAGATTATAGGAGTGTTGAAAATAAATGAAACGGAAGAGGTCAATTTATAGCAAAATATCAGACGCAGCAATAGAAGCAGATTACGCATTTAATCAAAGAAAATCCTAATTTCCGCAAATTCTGAAGGATCAAATCTTATTTAGATTATGAAGATTTTCTATTCCTTAAAATCCGGAAATCAATTGTTACTACATCAAGAGATAAGACGCATCTCTATTCTCCATTTCACTTGATTACGATAACTTCTCTCATACGCTTCGAGTAATTGGATTATTTTATCCATATTATTCAAACATAGATAAAACTCTATTATCAACTCATATTCGTCATTAAAACATTTTTATTGTTAGCCATGACGACCTCACTCAAATTTCGGGACGAAATTTCTTTAACGGGTAGGTACTGTGATGACCCAGAAATTTCGACTAAATTTAAACTTAATCTTTGTATGATTAACATTTCCGACACGATAAGCAAAGTCTGTAAAACTGAATCTCAAAATTTTTGAATTACTTTTATATATTTAAATACCCTTCGGTTGTTTTCGACGATTCGCGAACAATTATATGTAAATAGATACATATATACTATAACATGAAAAGGTAACAATGTATTAATTGTTTGATACCGTACATTAAACTTATTGGTTTAAATATCTATTTGAATATATATGATAAGTTGAGATATTTATTATTAAAATTTATTTATAAATAACTTGCAATGTGTATTTAAAAACTGATTTATATATATTAAAAAGATATATACATATATATAAAATTTTAAGTTATTTAGTAAACGATAGTAACATTTTCAAATTGCTACAGTACCCAAAATGCTACAGTGTTTTTGAAAATCACTATTTGCTACAGTGAAATTGACTTTGCTACAGTGAATTGCTACAGTAAAAATTGACTTTGCTACAGTAACTTTGCTACAGTGGTATATTTTATGGATGATTTAAGACTATATTTTGACAAAGGTACGATTCACGAAACGTAAAGTACAAGTTTTCTCAGCGTACGAAAGGGCGTTCGAAAAACCGGAACCGGGACATAAGTCGAGTGACAACGTACGACTTATCGGAACAAAAATTACAAGTCAACTATGCACGTGAATTTAATATAATATATAATTAATTAATTTAAATTATATATATTATATTTATATTTTATTATGTCGACAAATGTTAGGACAAAAACAATGTGAGCTGTCCCTGGTCCTCATGCGAGTCGCATGGCCAGAAGGCCATTTCCATGCGAGTCGCATGACTCCAGATTCCAGGCCAGGTACTATAAATTCAGGTGTTTTGCTCGAATGAAAAATCAAACACACATACACAAATATATATTACTCCGTATAATATTTATTATTATTATTATTATTATTATTATTATTATTATTATTATTATTAAGATTATTATTAATCTTATTAATCTTATTATTAGTATTATTATTTTTGCGATACAAAAATAATAATGTACATAAAATATTACGACGGAGTACTGTCCAAGTAATTTTCAAAACGAGTTTCCGAGCGAGCTAGAGCTAAGGAAAATATGGGTTATTGCCAAGGAAATTATGGGTAATGTTTGGGGGTATTTTTGTGAATCAAACCTCGTGTTTATCATCTCCGATGCGTCTACGTGCTTTCCTGCAATATTGTATATCAATATTAAACTGTGAGTTTCATATGATCCCTTTTACTCAATATATTTTTGGGCTGAGAATACATGCGCAGTTTTATAAACTGTTTTACTAAATGGATACAAATACTAAAACTGATTTTGTGTGAGTTTCATATGATCCCTCTTTCAAACTATATTTTTGGGCTGAGAATACATGCGCAGTTTTATAAACTATTTTACTAAATGGATACAAATACTAAAACTGATTTTGTGTGAGTTTCATATGATCCCTTTTACTCTCTACATTTTTGGGCTGAGAATACATGCAAATGCTTTATTAACTGATTTACAATATTTATATGTGTGAGTTTCATTTGCTCCCTTTTTAATTGCTTTTGCAATCTATATTTTTGGGCTGAGAATACATGCACTTTATTTTAAACACAATGGATACAAGTACATACTAAATTCTACACCGAGTTTGAACCGAAAATCCCTTAGCTTTGGTAACTAGTAACTGCCGGTTATAAGAACTGGTGGGCGCGAGTAGTAGTATATGGATCCATAGGGCTTGACATCCCCGTCCGAGCTAGAGCGCTAGCCTTTTAACGGACGTATGCTATTTGAGAAACGTACACGTTGGTTTGCGTGTATTATTAAGATGATTATACAAAGGGTACAAATTATATAAACGTTAAAGTTTAGTTACCAGGGTGCTCAACTTTGTAGAACCGATTGATAAACGTTTCGGATGAAACAACTAAAATCTTGTGATCCACCTTTTATTTAAAACATAATGATAAACGTTTTGAATAAAACAACTAAACTTTTGTAATCCACATTGATATACGGATTATGTGTAATATTAAAACTATGAACTCACCAACCTTTGTGTTGACACTTGAAGCATGTTTATTCTCAGGTTTCTAGAAGTCTTCCGCTGTTTGCTCATACGTGATACAAGTTATGTGCTTGGAGTCATACATGCTATATACAAGAAACTTGCATTCATCAAACCATTACCATGTATCTTATTTTGACTGTATTGTCAACAGATGTATTATTGTAAACCATTTAAATGGTGATTGTCTATACGTAGGAATCATCAGATGTAAAAAAACCTGGAATTTATATATTCATTTATGAAATACCTTTTCAAACGAATGCAATGTTACAAAACGTATCACATAGAGGTCAAATACCTCGCAATGAAATCAATGAATGACGTGTTCGTCCATATGGATTTGGAGCGATCGTCACAGTTGGTATCAGAGCGTTGGTCTTAGCGAACCAGAATTTGCATTAGTGTGTCTAACCGGTTATTGTTAGGATACATTAGTGAGTCTGGACTTCGACCATGTCTGCATGATAAAAGTTGTTGCTTATAATTTATTTATTAGAAATTACCTGCTTATCATTCCTTGTGTGGAAAATTACCTGCTTATCATTTGTAGTTTAGACACACCTTATTGCATGGATTGCATGACTAGTGTATAGACAAAATGAATATCTTAGCGTATCTGTTACTGTTACCTTTACTTAACAGTTTCCGAAAGTTTCTCCATAATTTACGGATCCTTTGTACTATATAAAGGTATTCTATGTAATTAAAATATCATCCGATATCCGAAAATCATTTCACATCGAAAATTATTTATCTAACCGTGTAAGATGAATTCTGCAAGTAATTCGAGTTCTTCGGATTCCGATATGAATTTCCACCTGAGTTCCGAAAGCAGTGTAACCGGAATGAATCAACCAATCAGTCATCACCAATTCTGGATGAATTGGGGATGGGTTCGTAATCAACTTAATCAATGGAGACAAGAGGAAGGCGATCCTTTCCACCAACCGAATTCACCTCTTGGTGAGGAACCTGAGGCACTTACCGGCGAACCCGTTCGAAACACTATCTTTACCCTAATTTCCAGGATATTTCGCAACGATTATATGATAACTAGAATTTTAAACTTTATTCATCCTCTCGTACCAACCGCCAATCATCCCGGAATAATAGAAGAAGTTAACGAGCTTCGCGCTCGAGTTGTGGCTTTGGAGAATATGATGCACAATTTGCAGGCATCACAGGCAGCACCGGTAGCACCACCAGAACCAGCGGCACAACCAATAACAGTACCAGCACCACCAACAACAACATCCGCAACGTAAACCTTAACCTCACAATCTGTCCCACGAGTATCAACCTCATACGCACCGTAGACACCGAAGAATACTAATAACCATAAACGATGAAGTATTAATTCATAACTTCATTGGAGAAATATCCTGCGACGATTATGTAATCTTTAATATAGAAGAGATTATTCGTTTCTAGTTCCAACCGAAAATCAAATGAGTTTAATAACTCATTAAATCTATATTACATCTGAAGGAAATATACATACATATATTTTCATAAAGATTGTAATTGAAAATCCTTTTGTACAAACTGTTAATGATGAGAATATTTTAACGGGTAGGTAATACCCTAGAAATATATAAATTCCACATTAATATGTTACACTATACATTCTTCAATTCTGATTCAGCAATCATTAACTATACTGCTCAAACCTATAGATATACGTATCTGTTCATCGCAGAATAACCATTTTCATTCAATTTCATATTCTGATTTCGATAGATCAGAATCCAAGTCAAGATTAAACGAAAAACATCACTCTTAGATTCCTACATCTTTCAAAACCATGCTTCGAAACCCATGCTTTGAATTCAGAACAGTACTAGAACATCATATGATTATATTTTGCGTTCAAACCCATCGAAATTCTTGGAAACACTTCAACTAATGAACAAACGAGAAGACAAACCAACTACACGATATCTACAAGAAGAAAGATTTGTACTTATAATCATATATCTGGAAAGCTCTCGAAACCTAAGTAAAACTTTAACACGTATCTGTGATAAATCCTTCGGCATTATTATTACTGAAAGTAACCTTGCAATTCCTTTTTAAAAGTATCCAGTATTATCACCCATTCAACTAGTCAACGACGATCTTTCAGACTTATAACTTTGGCATATACGTTTTTGTTACTGGGGAACCTTTAATGTTCCACCATATTAGCAGTAAATGTGACAGCGACTCCGTCACTCTGCTATTTGAATCTCTCCGGAAATCACTATATATACATTGAAACCCTATCATGTACTCATCCACATCTTGTAACAATAGTTGCCATTCCAACTATCGGGAATTTGCAATCAGTATTTTGAAATCTTGCAGCACGTCTACGCCAACAGTTATATGTGTACATATAACGTCTACCTCCTCGAATTACATACTTCGAATGTGAAGTTTTTGAAAAACACCCCAAACTATGAAACTAGTTCTCTGAAATTGGAACAATGCTGATGAAGCAGCAAAAACTGTAAACGACCTTAACAGTCAAAAGTTTGATGATAAAGAATAGTATGGTGGTTAAGCAGAGAAAAAGAGAAGGTTTGGAATTGAAAAACGGATTGAGCAGACCATGAAGGAGGCTGTGGACAAATCACAAAGACTAAATCTACCTTCAAAGAATCCAAATGATTCAGAGTCTGCTGAAATCATTAAAGAATACCTTGCTCCTTACACTAAAACCTTTGCGGACAATATTCTTCATCATCATCTTATCTTAAATATTCTAAGATATCATCGTATCTCCCATTATAAATATCCTCCATATTTCTGAAGATATTTTTTTAAACCATTCTTATCTGAAATCATTACCTCTTCGCGCTATCTGTGTTACATCATAAAAGAAACTATTTTAATTTCTAAAATCTAAAAAAAAAAAAATTCAAAAAAAAAATGGATGTTTTGAAGTAATGTTGGGAACTGAAGCATGAGTTAGTATAATATAATGACACTTGATCAACGTGATTATATTACAGTAAGTCATGTTGAGTTTCTAATGGAACGTGACAAAGGTTCACAGATCACACCCTCATCATAAACCATGTTACATAACTCTTTCATTCTATATAATCTCTAAATATATCAAGAAAATATATTTCTTGATGATTCGGTCTTTTCCGGATATTCTGGTAATTTGACAAGTCAGATTGTGCCATTACCGTTTCTTTCGTAGAACATTAATTATGTTTATTCTGAAATTCATACCTACGAATTCTGGACCATTATTCGCTTGACTTAAGGTCGGGAAGAGAAAACGAAAGCATGAAGCTCCGAAATATAATGGAGAATATAAAGCCCGATAACAACCCCGAAATTACAAACCGTGTATATCAATGCGTATAGCAACATAAAGACACGGGAGAATGAAAAACACTATAACCCCAAGATAATAGTAGAAGAAAATAACTTCCTCTGGTGGTAGATGAAAAAGAAGAATGAAGGATACGATAGCCAGGAAAATATCAAGAATCAGAACTGGATTAAGCATTTTCACAATCTGTTGGGATGTATGAAATAATAAAGAAGATTATAGGAGTGTTGAAAATAAATGAAACGGAAGAGGTCAATTTATAGCAAAATATCAGACGCAGCAATAGAAGCAGATTACGCATTTAATCAAAGAAAATCCTAATTTCCGCAAATTCTGAAGGATCAAATCTTATTTAGATTATGAAGATTTTCTATTCCTTAAAATCCGGAAATCAATTGTTACTACATCAAGAGATAAGACGCATCTCTATTCTCCATTTCACTTGATTACGATAACTTCTCTCATACGCTTCGAGTAATTGGATTATTTTATCCATATTATTCAAACATAGATAAAACTCTATTATCAACTCATATTCGTCATTAAAACATTTTTATTGTTAGCCATGACGACCTCACTCAAATTTCGGGACGAAATTTCTTTAACGGGTAGGTACTGTGATGACCCAGAAATTTCGACTAAATTTAAACTTAATCTTTGTATGATTAACATTTCCGACACGATAAGCAAAGTCTGTAAAACTGAATCTCAAAATTTTTGAATTACTTTTATATATTTAAATACCCTTCGGTTGTTTTCGACGATTCGCGAACAATTATATGTAAATAGATACATATATACTATAACATGAAAAGGTAACAATGTATTAATTGTTTGATACCGTACATTAAACTTATTGGTTTAAATATCTATTTGAATATATATGATAAGTTGAGATATTTATTATTAAAATTTATTTATAAATAACTTGCAATGTGTATTTAAAAACTGATTTATATATATTAAAAAGATATATACATATATATAAAATTTTAAGTTATTTAGTAAACGATAGTAACATTTTCAAATTGCTACAGTACCCAAAATGCTACAGTGTTTTTGAAAATCACTATTTGCTACAGTGAAATTGACTTTGCTACAGTGAATTGCTACAGTAAAAATTGACTTTGCTACAGTAACTTTGCTACAGTGGTATATTTTATGGATGATTTAAGACTATATTTTGACAAAGGTACGATTCACGAAACGTAAAGTACAAGTTTTCTCAGCGTACGAAAGGGCGTTCGAAAAACCGGAACCGGGACATAAGTCGAGTGACAACGTACGACTTATCGGAACAAAAATTACAAGTCAACTATGCACGTGAATTTAATATAATATATAATTAATTAATTTAAATTATATATATTATATTTATATTTTATTATGTCGACAAATGTTAGGACAAAAACAATGTGAGCTGTCCCTGGTCCTCATGCGAGTCGCATGGCCAGAAGGCCATTTCCATGCGAGTCGCATGACTCCAGATTCCAGGCCAGGTACTATAAATTCAGGTGTTTTGCTCGAATGAAAAATCAAACACACATACACAAATATATATTACTCCGTATAATATTTATTATTATTATTATTATTATTATTATTATTATTATTATTATTAAGATTATTATTAATCTTATTAATCTTATTATTAGTATTATTATTTTTGCGATACAAAAATAATAATGTACATAAAATATTACGACGGAGTACTGTCCAAGTAATTTTCAAAACGAGTTTCCGAGCGAGCTAGAGCTAAGGAAAATATGGGTTATTGCCAAGGAAATTATGGGTAATGTTTGGGGGTATTTTTGTGAATCAAACCTCGTGTTTATCATCTCCGATGCGTCTACGTGCTTTCCTGCAATATTGTATATCAATATTAAACTGTGAGTTTCATATGATCCCTTTTACTCAATATATTTTTGGGCTGAGAATACATGCGCAGTTTTATAAACTGTTTTACTAAATGGATACAAATACTAAAACTGATTTTGTGTGAGTTTCATATGATCCCTCTTTCAAACTATATTTTTGGGCTGAGAATACATGCGCAGTTTTATAAACTATTTTACTAAATGGATACAAATACTAAAACTGATTTTGTGTGAGTTTCATATGATCCCTTTTACTCTCTACATTTTTGGGCTGAGAATACATGCAAATGCTTTATTAACTGATTTACAATATTTATATGTGTGAGTTTCATTTGCTCCCTTTTTAATTGCTTTTGCAATCTATATTTTTGGGCTGAGAATACATGCACTTTATTTTAAACACAATGGATACAAGTACATACTAAATTCTACACCGAGTTTGAACCGAAAATCCCTTAGCTTTGGTAACTAGTAACTGCCGGTTATAAGAACTGGTGGGCGCGAGTAGTAGTATATGGATCCATAGGGCTTGACATCCCCGTCCGAGCTAGAGCGCTAGCCTTTTAACGGACGTATGCTATTTGAGAAACGTACACGTTGGTTTGCGTGTATTATTAAGATGATTATACAAAGGGTACAAATTATATAAACGTTAAAGTTTAGTTACCAGGGTGCTCAACTTTGTAGAACCGATTGATAAACGTTTCGGATGAAACAACTAAAATCTTGTGATCCACCTTTTATTTAAAACATAATGATAAACGTTTTGAATAAAACAACTAAACTTTTGTAATCCACATTGATATACGGATTATGTGTAATATTAAAACTATGAACTCACCAACCTTTGTGTTGACACTTGAAGCATGTTTATTCTCAGGTTTCTAGAAGTCTTCCGCTGTTTGCTCATACGTGATACAAGTTATGTGCTTGGAGTCATACATGCTATATACAAGAAACTTGCATTCATCAAACCATTACCATGTATCTTATTTTGACTGTATTGTCAACAGATGTATTATTGTAAACCATTTAAATGGTGATTGTCTATACGTAGGAATCATCAGATGTAAAAAAACCTGGAATTTATATATTCATTTATGAAATACCTTTTCAAACGAATGCAATGTTACAAAACGTATCACATAGAGGTCAAATACCTCGCAATGAAATCAATGAATGACGTGTTCGTCCATATGGATTTGGAGCGATCGTCACATGGATGCTTTCTTATCCATGATGACCTGATCCATTAGCTCGTTTGCCATGGTTATAGCTTCATGAATTGTCTTAGGTTTCGATGCTGTAACGTTTGCCTTGACCTTTTTGGGCAAACCATCTTTGTACATTTCAATCTTCCGTTCTTCGGTTGGAACCAATTCAGGACATAGCAAAACTAATTCCATGAATCGCTGATTGTAGTTGGTGATTTCAGTACCAATAACCTTCAGACTTCGTAACTCATCTTCCAACTTCCTAACCTCGTTCCTTGGACAATATTCGTTGATTAACATTGTTTTGAATTCTTCCCACGGAGTATCATAAGCTACATCTCCTCCTACAGCCTTCACATAATTTTTCCACCACGTGAGTGCACTATCTTGTAAAGTGCACGATGCATACTTGGTCATGTCCTTTTCAACACAACCACTGATTTTAAACACAGTCTCCATCTTTTCTATCCACCGGGTTAAACCGATTGGTCCTTCTGTTCCACTGAATGATGAGGGCTTGCAAGCTTGAAAAGTTTTGTAAGTGCACCCCACACGAGGATTTGGATTAACTGCAGCACCTCTTGCAGCCTCGACCCATAACATTCTGTCGTTCACTCGTTGATTGATGAGTTCCTGGATTTCTTGTTCCGTCATTCGGTTCAATCGCGCCATATTCTTCTATAAGAATGAAAAGAAAATAATTATTCACATGGAATATTATAGATGTAGTGTATATTTACAGTACATTATAGCTTATTAATAATATGAACCAGGTATTATTATAAAAGCCTTTTCTTCTTATTAGCGTTTTATAATTATATCTAGGGTAGTACCTACCCGTTAATGTCCATACTTAATAGCTTAGTACAGAATCAATTACTACCATCTAAATAATACTTAACCATGGAAAATTATTGCATTTCACACTTCACTATTTTACATATGCTTATCTTATATCGAACATTAAGCAAACCACACTAATAATATTATACAAAACATTATATGATCCCATGGTTTAATACGGCAGCGCATCGTTTGGTCTATTTTCTAGGACGTTTAGGTTCAAGGAATGGCCTAACGCTTATCCTAGCTGTCTGCCTATATTTTGGCTGTGAGGCTGAAGAACTGGATGCCGGGACAGCACGAATAGGAATAGCGGGAATAGGGGTGGTAGTGTCTAGTGGAGTTGGTGCCACATCATCCTTACTAAACTCGGGATTTGAATTTTCTAATTCATTAGCCTTTCGTTTCTTTCCTAGTTCGAACTCGTCTTTTGTAATTTCCTGTATTTCTTCCTCGGGTTCACTTTCCTCCTCGGGTTCACTTTCCTCATCGGGTTCACTTTCCTCCTCGGGTTCACTTTCCTCCTCGGGTTCACTTTCCGGGTTCTCTATAGTCGGTTCATCCGGAATTTGTGAGTCTTCCCCAAAGATATTATTTTCGTCATCGGATAGGTTAATGACTGGAACACCATCTGAAGATTCTGGTTCGGAGTCGCTGAATGTGATAACAAGTTTTGAGCCCGACATCTATCATATAACAACTAACCCATTAGTACTACATAATATTTACATATAAATTTTAACCAACAATGATAAGCAATGGTTTTTAAATCAGACCCGGTCAAAGTCCAGACTTACTAATGTATCCTAACGACTTATCGGTTAGACACACTAATGCAAACCTGGTTCGCTAAGACCACCGCTCTGATACCACATGTCATAACCCGTCCTTAACCATAAGAACGTGTTAGATAACGTATGATTTCATTGCGAGGTATTGACCTCTATATGCGACATTTTTAAAAGAGAAACTGCATATATTATACATTACAAACCATAACCATTATTTTTGTTACAAGCTTTAGACAATAAAAAGATGATTATCGTTTAGCGATAATCTTCGACTTACAAACTTTACATATAATGATAACAACACGATTTCGAGCATATTTTACAACACAAATCCTTGGGTATGCAGTTTTATTTTTGACACAAATATGCGTACGCAAGATCCTGCTCAAATTCAACATAATGCAGCGGAAGCTTTAGTAATCACCTGAGAATAGACATGTTTTAAAAGGTCAACATAAAGTTGGTGAGATATAGGTTTAATGCCGGCAGCAATATATATATATATATAGACCACAAGATTTCGTATATAAACAGTTTAATAAAAATATTCTAAGTGGTTGAGCACTTGGTAACCATACTTAACATTTAATCACGTCGCATATTCCCTTTATTATGAAATCTTACTACACCGTACCAAGTGTAGTCACGAAACGAAGTACTGTGCAACCGTTGAATACTGGTCGTCCAGTCCGGTTGGGGTTGTCAGGCCCGATAGATCTATCAACAGGATTCGCGTTTACAATACCGCTGTAAATATTAGTTACCAAGCTACAGGGAAGTATACCAGTGGTACAACTCAACGTAGAATATATTTTTCAGTTACTTGTGTCCATAACGTAAAACATAAAATACATGTATTCTCATCCCGAAATATTTAGAGTTTAAAAGTGGGACTATATACTCACTTTCGTCTTGAAGATATATATATAATTTGACTTGGTCTCCGGTTGATATCACGAACCTATCCATATATAATATATCAATACCTTTTCTTTTTAAACAAACGTCACATATATATACTTGTTATACTTTTAATACTTTGAATAATTCCTTAGTCCGTAGTTAGCAGTTCGTTGTTAGTAATTCAATTTTAATGGTTCATTTTTAGATGTTTAATATACCCGCAATGAAATAAATAAAACCCCCAACGAAATAAATAAAACCCCATCGTATATGTATTGGTCGAGATTAATCTTGACCCATGGTACCGGTGTTGTCAAATGACGTGTTGCGTACATAAAGTACCGGTGTTGTCAAATGACGTGTTGCGTACAATCATGGGATCTTATGATTAATCTTCTCGTGTTGTTTACGGGTGATCCTGAACCATATAAAATTGAATTATAAGTACATATATATAAAATATCATGTTAACTTAAAAAGATGTGATTTATTTAATTTTTTCCCAATTATTTTCGTGGCTAAACTGGTCTTGGATATCCGATTTTGTTTCGGTCATAGTTTCTTCGTTACAACTCCGTTTTCGTTGATTCAACTTGCCATCTCCTTGGATCGAGTCCCTCTTTAAGACTATGAACTGTAAATACCTTAGTTTGTATTCAAAATCACACGGCATAGGTCAAACTTTAGTGAAACTTATGAAGTTAATCATTTTCCATCATGTAAACAACCTCAAATGATTATTTTTCTAAAAATACTTATACTTTGAGTTAAATCATGAAATTTTTATGTGTTATCATATTCATAGTAAAAATCATTTTTCCAGAAAATAAACCTCCAATTCAAAGTTTAAGATGGTTTTTAATTATCCAACCCAAAACAGCCCCCGGTTGCACTCCGACGTCGTAAATTCAGTTTTTAAGGTGTTCTTTGAAAAACCAAGTTATACCTTGTTAAGTTAGCATATAATTAAGATATGTTACAGGTCTTGAAGTATTTTAAAAGTTAAGTTAGAAGGATCTATTTAGTTTGCGAACAAGTTTGAAATCATTCAAACTATGTTCTAGTTTATAAACTCTTATATATATAGCTTTAAATATATGAATTGAAAAAGAGTTGAAGTAGAGTTTTTACCTCAAGTTTAAAATATAAAGTTGCTGGAAAGAAGTAGTAAAATAAAAGTTGAGAGAGTTCTTGCAAGTGTGTGTGAAAATTGGAAGTAAAATTTGGAAAATGAATGTGTAAAAATGAGTTAGAAATGGTGCTTATTTATAGGCTTGAAAATTTGGTTTTTAGTGAAAATATCTAAGATAAGTTAAAATTTATTATGTCATGAATGACATATTATTCCAATAATTGAAGATTTCTATTGGTATATACCAATAGTAAATACTTCTAGAAGCTGTGTATAGTACCCTAGATATACGTATAGGATTATTGAGGAAACAGAACGAGAATTCAAATATAACTATCTTTTGTAAATATACTTATATTGTTTTATGTATAAAAGCCCTTTAAAAATGATTAAATACATTACTTATACGATATATGTATAAACATTATAAATCATCAATATTTATGTCAAATAACGTTACGTAGGTTATTGTTTTGAAAACTTAAGTTAGTAGTTTCAAAATATACTTATGACTTTTTGTTATTAATACAAAATGAGATATTAAAACATCCTTAGATCATGTTAAATATGTATGTATAATTATCATATATTGTATAGTTCGTGATATCATCGGTCAAACTAGACGGTCAAACGTTGTGTAAAACTCTTTTCAGAAACATAAGTCTCAACAATTTGGATTGCTTATCATGTTGGTAAGGTTTAATTTATGTAAATATTAATCTCATAAGTATAGAACGATCGGAAAAGTGCGGGTCGTTACAACTATTGCTCCTACAAAGGATAGTAATTGCGTCCGACACGTTATAGACCATAATTAAAAGCATGTCAGGGGACATTGCCTTAACAGTTGCTTGTTCAACGCTTTCCTTTACAACCGGACGGTAGTTTACCAAAAGGTAATATACGGAGCAAGTAAACTGGACGTGTTGCTTTTCCAATACAAGGTTAGCAAGTGGGTGATACAAAACCACAAGTTTTGAGCTAAAGTTTTCAAATCTGAAACCCACCAAACCCACAAAAAGAATTTGCAAACACCGGTGAAGGGTTATTCCGGAAAACTTATCTAGGGTAAAAGCTAGATTTAATTTTCAAAAGATTAAATGTTTTCATAAAGATCCAATTTCCTTAAAGGATCTAAATTTTTATAGTCATGTGAGACTGTAAACCACATCGTTACTACCATTGTTTATACCACCGTATAGAAATCACTGATGTACAAAGTGTGAAGAATAAAGAAGTGATTCTAGTATATTTCAAGACTATATTGCTTGAGGACAAGCAACGCTCAAGTGTGGGAATATTTGATAATGCTAAAAACGAACATATATTTCATAGCATTATTCCTCAAGAAAGACAGGCTTTTAGTTGCAATTGTCCTATTTACAAGTGATATTCGGTTAAATAATAAAACGTGAAGACAAAAGATAGATTCGACGAATTGAAGACGCAAACGACCAAAAAGCTCAAAAGTACAAAATACAATCAAAGAGGTTCCAATTATTGATAAGAAACGTCTCAGAATTACAAGAGTACAAGATTCAAAACACAAAGTACAAGATATTAAATTGTACGCAAGGACGTTCGAAAATCCGGAACCGGGACCAGAGTCAACTCTCAACGCTCGACGCAACGGACTAAAAATTACAAGTTAACTATGTATATAAATATAATATAATATATAATTAATTACATAAATTATATTTATATTATATTTATATATTAAAACTGTCGGCAGACTAGGATCCAAACTTGTGTGAGCTGGAAACCACTGCTCCGCACTCGCGGAGCCTATAAAGGCAAAAATCTCCGCACTCGCGGAGGTCTGAACAGTAAACGTGGGCATATAAAAGGCCGGGCATTCGGCCGAATTTTACACATCTTTTTCTTTCCATCCTACGTAAACTTATATATATATATATTTATATTTTAATTTTAATTTTAAATCCTAATAATAAGGGTATGTTAGCGAATGTTGTAAGGGTGTAAGTCGAAATTCTGTCCGTGTAACGCTACGCTATTTTTAATCATTGTAAGTTATGTTCAACCTTTTTAATTTAATGTCTCGTAGCTAAGTTATTATTATGCTTATTTAAAACGAAGTAATCATGATGTTGGGCTAATTACTAAAATTGGGTAATTGGGCTTTGTACCATAATTGGGGTTTGGACAAAAGAACGACACTTGTGGAAATTAGATTATGGGCTATTAATGGGCTTTATATTTGTTTAACTAAATGATAGTTTGTTAATTTTAATATAAAGATTTACAATTGGACGTCCCTATAAATAACCATACACACTCGATCGGACACGATGGGCGGGGTATTTATATGTATGAATAATCGTTCATTTAACCGGACACGGGAATGGATTAATAGTCTATGGAATTATTAAAACAGGGGTAAAATTATGTACAAGGACACTTGGCATAATTGATAACAAAGTATTAAAACCTTGGGTTACACGCAGTTGATAACCTGGTGTAATTATTAAACAAAGTAATAAAACCTTGTTACAATTTAAGTCCCCAATTAGTTGGAATATTTAACTTCGGGTATAAGGATAATTTGACGAGGACACTCGCACTTTATATTTATGACTGATGGACTGTTATGGACAAAAACCAGACGGACATATTAAATAATCCAGGACAAAGGACAGTTAATCCATGGGCATAAAACTAAAATCAACACGTCAAACATCATGATTACGGAAGTTTAAATAAGCATAATTATTTTATTTCATATTTAATTGCACTTCTAATTATCGCACTTTTATTTATTGTCATTGTATTTAATTGCACTTTTAATTATCGTATTTTTAATCATCGCAATTTTATTTTATCGCACTTTTATTTATCGCAATTTCATTATCGTTATTTACTTTACGCTTTAAATTAAGTCTATTATTTATTTAATATTTTACATTAGGTTTTAACTGAGACTAAAGTTTTAAAAATCGACAAACCAGTCATTAAACGGTAAAAACCCCCTTTATAATAATAATATTACTTATATTTATATTTTTATTTTTATAAATTAAAACTAATATAGCGTTAAGCTTTGTTTAAAAGATTCCCTGTGGATGAACCGGTCTTACTAAAAACTACACTATTGTACGATTAGGTACACTGCCTATAAGTGTTGTAGCAAGGTTTAGGTATATTCATTCTATAAATAAATAAATATCTTGTGTAAAATTGTATCATATTTAATAGTTTTTCCTAGTAAAATATAAAGCTATTTCATATACACCTCGCAGAACATCAAATAGATACTGTGTTAAGGTGGTTGTCGGGTGTTTGAAGATGTCAACAAAATAGCAATTGAAGGGTGTTTATTTGATGGTGGTTTCGGCTAGAATATTGGCAGTAAACAACAATAGCAAAAGGTGGGTTTTGGGTCTATTCAAGTATCATCATGGAGCAGAAGTAGTAGAAGTTATTAACTCGAATTGAAACAGAAAAACATAAGTAGTGATAGTATGCAGGTGTGTTGTTGGTTTGGTTTATAGCAACATAATATAGCGGCGAGTAAATGGAGAATAACAAGATGTGTTTTAGCTTTGGACAGAATCATAAATAGAAACAGAAACCGTAGGCTGCAACAGTGTTCGAGCATCCATGATTAGTCGTACAATAGTGATAGTGCTCCAAACGAACATATATTTAGTCGCAATATCATCCCAATATGTAAAGTTTTTAGTTGTAATTATTCTATTTTTAATTTGTAATCGTTTAAATTAATAAATGTGAAGAAAAAGCACGAAGATTAAAGAATTGAAGAAAAAGTGTCACTAAAGCCTGAAAAGTGCCACTAAAGCCATAGTACACTCAAAAGTTCCACTAAAAGTGAGTTAAAGACTTGCGCGGATTTTGGGAGTTAAGGAAAATAATTTTTTGTGCAAATTACAAATTGCAAAATGCAAAGTACAGGATATTAAATAGTACGAAAGGACGTTCGAAAATCCAGAATCGGGACCTGAGCCAACTATCAACGCCCGACTCAACGGACCAAAAATTACAAGTTAACTATGCACAAGAATATAATATAATATTTAAATAATTATATAAATTATTTATATATTATATATATTATATTAAATAACGTTGACAAGCTAGAAAACAAGGCATGTGGGCTAGATCCAGGTGGCCATGCGATCGAAGCTATTTTTCCATGCGATCGCATGGGCTGAAAATTCTGGCCACATCTATAAATTCCAACGAATTCGGCCAGAATAAACACACAGTAATAATAATTCTCCCTCTGTAATATATATATATATATATATATAATATATATTAGTTTTATATTAGGTTAGTTTGGGTTACGTAAAGGTTATTTTACGGGTTTTAAAGTCGAAGTTCTGTCTGTGTAAAGCTATGCGATAAATACTCAATGTAAGTTATGTTCTCCTTTTTAAATTAATGTCTTGTAACTAAGTTATTATTATGCTTATTTAAATCGAAGTAATCATGATGTTGGGCTAAATATTAAAAATGAGGTAATTGGGCTTTGTACCATAATTGGGGTTTGAACAAAAGAACGACACTTGTGGAAATTAGACTATGGGCTATTAATGGGCTTTATATTTGTTTAATTGAATGATAGTTCGTTAATTTAATATAAAGATTTACAATTGGATGTAATTATAAATAACCACATACACTCGATCGAACACGATGGGCGGGATATTTATAAGTACTAATAATCGTTCATTTAACCGGACACGGGAATGGATTAATAGTCAATGGACTCATTAAAACAGGGGTGGATTACATGCAAGGACACTTGGTGTAATTGATAATAAAGTATTAAAACCTTATTACAGTTTAAGTCCCCAATTAGTTGGAATATTTGACTTCGGATATAAGGATAATTTGACGAGGACACTCGCACTTTATATTTATGACTGATGGACTGTTATGGACAAAAACCAGATGGACATATTGAATAATCCAGGACAAAGGACAATTAACCCATGGTAATAAATTAAAATCAACACGTCAAATATCATGATTACGGAAGTTTAAATAAGCATAATTCCTTTATTTCATATTTCATCGCACTTTTATTTACTGTCATTTTATTTAATTACACTTTTAATTATCGTACTTTTTAATTATCGCAATTTTATTTATTGTCATTTTATTTGTCGCACTTTAATTATTGTCATTTACTTTACGCTTTAAATTAAGTTTTATTTTTAATATTTTACATTAGGTTTTAACTGCGACTAAAGTTTTAAAATCGACAAACCGGTCATTAAACGGTAAAATCCCCCTTTTATAATAATAATACTACTTATATTTAAATATATATTTATATACAAATTTAGTTTTAAAAATATAGCGTTAAACTTGGCTAGATCCCTGTGGAACGAACCGGACTTACTAAAAACTACACTACTGTACGATTAGGTACACTGCCTATAAGTTTTGTAGCAAGGTTTAGGTATTTCCACTCTATAAATAAATAAATAACTTGTGTAAAATTGTATCGTATTTAATTGTATTTCCTAATAAAAATATAACTATTTCGTATACACCTCTATGCACATCAAATAGCAGTAGAAGAGAGTCGACAGTAGCAGCTGCACATCGAGTCCCATCACAACGAAAAGTAATAGTTGTAGCTGCTTTAACGTGCATCATATTATCATCATTGAAACACGTTTACTATCATCTTCTTCTCGTTTTGTTCTCATTTATAATAGAGAAGAGTGGCAGCAACGAAACATTGTTTTAAGGTGGTGGTGGAGCTTCAAGAGTGATGGTTTTGAGTGGGTCTTGATGGGTTCTCGGTCAAGAAGCAACAAGAAAGAAAAGAATGGTTGAGTGGGTGGCGGAAGGTGGTTTGTTCATGTCAATATCACATGTATCTCGAACAAGAAAGGTTGTAGTGGTGGTTGTGTAGGGTGGTAACCGGTGGTTAGTAGTGGTCAATGAAGGTGATGATGTCGTATAGGTTGAAGACGGTGGAAGTTGTAGAGAATGAATTATCATACACATATATAAGTTGAAGAAGTATATATGTATATTTATATTCATATGTGTAACATATATATTTATAAAATATGATGTAAGTCAAAAGTTGAAACAGTAATTGAAATCACACATCAAATAGTTTAGCAGCTGGGCACTTGGATTCTTTCTACCGACAGTTTCACGGAGTGTGTCCATTGCTAAAAAGTTAACGTATAAAAGTGCTCCTAAAAATCCCAATTTTTTAGATTAGATATATTTAATTATTTCATTCATTAACTGTTTGAAACCTGATCAAAAAGGTTCTATAATTTTTTATTTTTTGTTCCAATTAATATGTACGGAGTACAAAAACTTAGGTTGAAAAGGTAAAAAAAAATATTTATCAAAACTATTATCTTTTTAATCAAATTATGTACCAAATTTTATTTTAAAACTTCATATATATATATATATATATATATATATATATATATATATATATATATATATATATTAGACCTATTTTAAAAATAATTAAACGTTAACTGAAAGTTAAAGACATTTACAATTTAAGTTCAAAATTAATTATATTTAATATACACTATGTATATATATTAACAGTTTTAAATAACAAAATTTACTACGCAAATAAATATATATTAATTAATTAAATTAAATATAACAATATATATATACAAGTAATATACATATATTATATATAAAATAATAGTTTTTATTACAATATATTTTACTGTACATATTTATTTATAACAATAAATGTTATATAATAGTTTATAAATGTTCATGTTATTATATATATTATACATATATTTATATATACACATATTTATATATCTACATATTTACAAGCAATGGTTCGTGAATTATCGGGAATAGTCAAAGGTCAAATGGTTTCATGTAAACTATTCCAAAAATTTAAAGATTCAACTTTACAGACTTTGCTTATCGTGTCGAAAACATATAAAGATCAAGTTTAAATTTGGTCGGAAATTCCCGGGTCATCACAGTTGGCCGAACTACCCGGGCCTTAGTGAATTCGCACTACCCGAGATTCACTTCCTTCACCGCTTCAACAACCGAGGTTGGCCGAACTACCCGTGCCTTAGTGAATTCGCATTACCCGAGATTCACCACCTCATCACTAAGATGACCGAACTACCCGAGTCATCATGAATCCGCACTACCCTAGATTCATCTCCTCAACATCATCAACAACGAAGGGGTTGGCCCGACATGCCAACGTGAATCCGTATACTCCAAAGATTCACTACCCCAAGGGTGGTAACCCAAAACGTATAAGCGTGCAACATGGACGCAAACTCCAAGAATCCATTCTCCCATCACATGTAGAATGAATCCGAGCAAGGATTACTCTACCAACCCGCACCGATCCTATGCATACATACACATATAATATATTTACACTCACCTTGAAATCTTAATGGATGCAACTGTATAATCCGCAATCGCCAATGGAATGTACCTATTCCATCAATCACATAACAAACAACACAATTAGGGTGGATTTACAAATCAACACAAATTGAAATTTAGTGCAATTTCGACCCAAATGCACTTCCAAGCACAAACCGCACCCAAACTAACCAATAATCACTAACACAAGTGAGAATGGTCCTAATACACCAAATTAAACCAAATCATAAGTGTTAAACACATATCTTGCCCAAATTGACACATAAACCCTAATTTTGACCCATTTCAAAATTAGTCAACCAAAACACCCAAAATGGTTCCAGCGCTTCCCTAATCACTAACACTAGTGAAAATGGTTCAAGCAACGCCAACTTAACTAAACCACAAGTTTTAAACACTTGTCTTTACCAAAAATTAACTTACAACTAGTATTTTGACCCAATTCAAAAATCAAGTTTTCAACAACACCCATTTGGGTTCTTTCACAACATAATCACTAATCATAGTGATTACACTCAAATTGAAACCTTAATCATGGCTAAATCATCAACCAACCCAAAACCCACCAACAACAACAATAACTTGCTACAAATAACCCATTTGAGGTCTAGATGGGTTTTCTCAACAATTAGAACCCAAACCCTAACTTGAATACCAAATCATAAAGATGAAATTCGGAGTTGAGACTTACCAATACCGCCAAAATGATGCTGTTGACGAGTAAAACAACTTTAACACTTGAGACTTGACCCGATTCACTCTTCTTCTTCCTAAAATGGAGCTCTCTCTCTCTAAAGCTTCTTCCTCTCTCTAGGGTTTTGAGGATTAGAGAAAAGGATGAAAATGAGGTGAAATGAAGATGTGGATGGGGTTGCATCAGTTTTGTGGCTCAAAAACCGTCCATGTGTGAAATTACCAAAATACCCTTCATTAAACCCCCTTTTAAAAGCTGAAAATCGAGTCTGGCACAGATAAGGCGCGGCGCGGTCCGGTTTGGCGCGGCGCGGTTCCAAGGCATAAATGGTAACAGCCTCCGTACAATTAAATGAACATCTGAATTCTGATCCACCCAAAAGGCGCGGCGCGGCTCGGATTGGCGTGGCGCGGCCCTGTGCCTAACAGCACTTTTTCTTTATTTAAATTCCACATTCCGATTTAGTACGCGAAACGCACCAACTTCGTACTTACGAAAACCGGGGTGTTACAACTCTCTCCCACTTAAACTCGATCACGTCCCCGTGGTCCTCGTCACTTAACCATCCGGACCCACACTCTATGGTCCTCAAACATACGTTCCAATCCGACTTCCACCACATTTCTCATTAACTCGAAGATTATTCCCTTAACCAAATACACACTTGCACGCATTCGAAACATGCAATGCACTCAACATCCGAAGTCTACAACAAACACTTAGAATACGCGGAATCACCATGTATTCTTCCACTCCTCTAGGTAATTCTTCCCAAAGAGTCACCTTTAACAACTAAATCGCCACCCGCGATTTACCGAATCCACGAATCCGAGCACTAAAACTTGCTCAATCCCTCACATAGGGAAAACTCAACCAATCTCGTACCGAGATATCAACTCCTTAGCGTACCCATACCAAGTAAAATGCTAAAGTAACCATGTACCAACATAAGGTCAACCATCCTACCGATGAAGACCGAATAAAAGCGAATCCTTACGGATAACACTTACCATTTAACATCCCTTATAGTGCGCAAACACGGCTAATACGCAACTACCGCAAATACGTGAGCAAAACACGGCTATTGCATCACAATTTACACCAAAATGGCCGAAACAACCCGAGCCTAAACATATATGGAGGATGGTCGAGACAACCCGAACCTAATGAATTTGTAACAACCCGAAATTCACCAACCCAATCCATATTTCCTATAACGAAATGATCGCACAACCCGAGTCATTGTGAATACGCGCAAACCGATATTCACCACCTCCACCACATAGTATAACTGAGGATGGCCGTGCAAACCGAGCCTTAGTGAATCCGAACCACCCGAAATTCACTACCTCAAACTATGAGTTTGACTAACAGGGACAATCGCACTACCCGAAATATTGTGAATACGAACAACCCGATATTCTCGTCCCAAATCACAACGCAAGGAATGGTACTCCCAATCCCCACCAGTACTCGCATTTCCTGATAACATTATACCATGCCGATATAACACTACTCCCAAGGTGGAGTTAGCGGACCAAGTCAACGGCCATAACCCACCAATCACACACGCTCTTTTGGCCTCAATCCATGAGTGGCGTAGCATCGCGCACTGCACACACCATAGTGAATCCTAACGGAATACACTAACCAATCACCACAAGCAAAAGTATATACGCATACTTAGAATCATTCCACACCGCCTGGAATTTCCGCACACAAATTATACGCACGCACAAACATCGCTATCACATTCGAGCCAAGAACCACCTATATCGCACATAGGCACAACAATAATTCTCTAAAAGAGAATTCGGCACGCACATCCCTTAACCGAGGGATCTCACCTTGCTCGTCAAACGAGTCCATTTATCTCCTAAAGAGATTCACCACATTACCACCTTGGTGGTAATTTAAATCCAAAACCATAAGTACAATTTATTCCAAACCGTACTTTTACCACAATCAACCAACGTAGGTCTCAAGCTAGCCTCGAATCTATACGAGCGTCACCCAATATCAACACACTCGAACATCTTCGTACGAGAGTACAAACTCCCCCACTTAGAACTCCGTTCCATACTCAAATCATCGAGATAAAAGTATCCCGCGATACCACTATCCACCCATTATTGACTTAGTCAACCGTCGAGTCCGTCTCCGTCTCACCGGGATTCATACAACCGACATGCTAAAGAAAGACAAGATCCATCCGTCTCATATTCTATAATATACACATCACAATACCTTGCTCTATCCTTGAGCAAACGAAGGATTTCAAATTATCTTTCGCTACTTCAATCGAAGTACTTACCAAACCGTATAAGTATCACTCTAGCAATCACCGGGTTGCTATCACTTGTAACTTTCACACCGTCGCTCAAGCACCTAAGGGCTTCTCACCGGTACCCTAAGTTCAATGTAACCGCAACACCATCGGAGTCGAATACCACGCTGGTAGGTATGAAAGAGGCACCTAACATCGCGTTACGTAGACTCCTTCACCAACATACATCGAGATCAAGCACTCAATCTTTAGGGTTCCATCCACCCGATGAACCTCATGGTTCACCATCCTTAACATAAAAGCGAACACGCGCTTAACAACCGAACACCAAAGCCCATTCTCATGGCTTGGTAGAGACATTTCCCAAACACTAAGGAATGCTTGGTCGCACCAAGTCTTACGCCCTCAGCCGTCAATTAAAAACGTCACCATAGGGTAATTTCATTAGGAATGTCATCCCTAACAATAATACGTACAACACAATGCATTCAACAAACCCGAACTCTTCGGTACACAATAAATAATTAAGGACATATTCATTAAAACAAAAAGTACCTTAATGTCTCCTCGTGGCATTCGCCGCCGCCAACTCGGGACAATCCAGCTTGCGATGTCCCTCTTTATGACAATAGTAGCACATTCCGTCATCACTTCTCGACATTGTGCACTCCCATAACTTGTGGCCCCTAACACCACAATTGAAATATCTAGGTGCACGAGAACTCATCGTGCCTTTCCCCACATTACCCGTACTCGCACTTGCATCCTTAGTTTTCTTACTTGGAGCACCATACGAATCAACCCTTCTCTTGCTTGAAGGTTCACTAACCATCGATCGCGAATGCGATTCGAAACCCCTAGCCACCGCGAATAACTCCGCAAATAACTTCGCTTGACCCTTGCTAATTTTGTTCCGCAAGTCATCATTCAAAGTTCGATTGAAATCCCTCATCAACGCATGATCATTCCCAATATACTCCGGGCAAAAACGAGCCTTCGCCATAAAGGTCGTCTTGAGAGTATTCAAGTCCATGGATCCTTGTCACAAATTTCGCAACTCATCACGCAAATCCGATAAATCGGCTTGCGTCCGGAACTCCTCGAAGAATTCCTTCTTAAAATCGTCCCACGATAACCCCATAAACGATTCACCACCAACAATATCAATTTTACCATCCAACCAATCCTTCGCCCTACCCCGCAACAAGCTAGTAGCGAGTCTTGTCCTCTTCTCGGGAGGGCATTTAATAGTGCGAAAACACCCTTTGACATCTGAGACCAATGTTGTGCTTACCAAAGGATCCGGTGTCCTATCATACATCGGAGGTTTAGTCCTCATGAAGCTCTTATGACAACGCTCCATTTTACCACTACTCCTAAATTCGGAATACTTCCTATCCATTTCTTCTCGTAACGCACCCATTTGCTCCGCCACGGCGACCGCAACTCTAGTGTTAAACTCATCGTTGTTCGTCTTGATCCCGTTTCTCGTCGCCTAACTAAAGAATGCAAAGCGATTAGATCATGAATGTATAAAACCACACGCACAACACTGCCCCATCTTGCTCAATATTCGTCGTACATCACTAGTTAGACACGATTTGTACTCGTAACAATGGTAGCTAGTCATTATTACGTGCACACGCCGTCTCAAATCATTAGTACAATGACTATCTCGCTCAATGATATAAAACAACACAAACAAAAATTCTACGCGATATAAACACACGCAAGAACTACATCGCAACACAAGCCACAATCCTAGTTAGTTCACCTACACACTAAGGCACTAACCAAATCCCTGTCCAACCCGTTCTCCTACAAGTCCCGCAACAAATAAGCACACACAAAAGTCTAAGTCTAGGCACCTATCTCAAGTCGCCTAAATCCCTTAGACCATGCTCTGATACCACTTGAAACGACCCAACCCGCCGTTAAACCGACCCATAATTTTTTTTCTTTATAATACACTAATAATATTAACATTAAGGTCCCAATTATGTTTTCAAACGCTTCCATTTCAATAACAAGTTTAAACAACTTTAAAACATACATTTCATAAGTTGAAATACAAAACGGGCATACAACCCAAGACCCGTTCGACATAACCAAAAGGTAAACTTTGACCCGACTATTTTACTTTTCAACAAAACCGAGTATGGTGATTGGGAATGCTACCCAATCCTAATCAAAATCCTAAAGCACAATCTTCTAAAGCAACCCGCGAAGCACTAGTCCCCATGCTTACCCAAGCCGTCACTTCGCAAACCTATAAAAATGTAAACAACGAGAGGGTAAGCTATGAAAGCTTAGTGAGTATAAACATACTATATACATACATATGCATAAAATGAATACGTACAACCAAACACATAAGGTAAACACATACCGCATTCCAAGTATAACTAGCAAGCTATACCTAACGTACCACCAAGCCAAAATCCGCAAGATTAGCTACAACATATAATAAGTATATATACGCATATACAATAAATAACCAAGACACCAAGGTTAACCCCTTAACCCCATATATATGAAGGTTGGCCGAACTACCCGGGCCTTAGTGAATTCGCACTACCTGTGATGACCCAGAAATTTCTGACCAAATTTAAACTTTATCTTTAAATGATTTAATGTTTTCGACACGATAAGCAAAGTCTGTAAAGTTGAATCTCAAAATTTTTGAACTATTCAATTACCTTTCGATTTTTCTCAACGATTCGCGAATAATTATAGGTAAATAGATACATATATATACCATAACTTGAAAACGTAACAAAGTGTTGAGTATATGATACTGTGCATTAAACTTATTGGTTTGATTATCTGATTGATATATTTAGATACAGAGTTAAAAGATTATGCCAAACGATTGAATTAAAAGATAATTATTGAGTCCCTTAAGGATTATGATATTATTACGGGTCTCTGTTGTAAGGTCCACGTTGATTTGGGAAATCATTCATTCTTAACGGTATTCGGAATAAATGGTAAAGTGTTTGTTTAAATAACGTAATTTGGACACATACAATAATAAGGAATATCAACTGTTGGAATTAGATATATGAATAACTTGCGATATGTATTTTAAAACGTGTTTATTAATATCGAAAATATATATTTAACAATACGATAAAATATAATATTAACTTGGTCGTAAAAACAAATTGTTATTATATATATATTAACAAATAGCGAGACGATGATTTATAGAAGTAAATGATCAAAATACTCGAAAGTTTAAGATATACTTTGAGCGGTATAGTTTAGGGATAATTTAAGGCTATATTTTGACAAAGGTACGTGGCACGAAATGTAAAATACAAGTTTTCTCAGCGTACGAAAGGACATTTGAAAAACCGGAACCGGGACATAAGTCGAATGATGACGTACGACTTATCGGAACAAAAATTACAAGTCAACTATGCATGTGAATTTAATATAATATATAATTAATTATATAAATTAAATATATTATATATATTATATAAAATTATGTCGACAAACAAAAAGTTAAAAGTTTGTGAGCTGGATCAGAGGGCCATGCGATCGCATGGCCTTGAAGCACAAATCTCATGCGATCGCATGGGGTGCTTTTTCAGAAAAGGTACTATAAATTCAATTGTTTTGCTCGAACAATCACACACAGTTACACATATATAGATATATACTCCGTAATATTTATATTATTTATATTATTATTATTATTATTATTAATATTATTATTTTAATTATTATAATTATTATTATTAAAGATTAATATTAATATTAATCTTATTATTATCAGTAGTATTAATATTATTTTTATTAGTATTATACATAAAATACTACGATGAGGTCATGTTCAAACGATTTCAAAAATGATTTTCGAGTGAATTAAAGCTAAGGAAATTATGGGTTATTGCCAAGGAGGTTATGGGTAATGTTCGGGGGTATAATTGTGAATCAAACTTAGTGTTTATCATCTCCGTTACGTCTACGTACTTTTCTACAATATTGAATCTCAATATTAATACGTAAGCATTTATATTTTATATTTTATAAATTAATAGTGTATACATACTAGTGCTCGAGTGTATATATTTATACATGCTTGTATGCTAAATTTCGTCGTTAAACAGTTTATAATAAATCACGAATTAAATACATATATTACGGGTAAAAGGTATATGATATACATGTTTTCAGAAAGCTGGCGAAAAATCAATAACTTTTCATTTAGATATCGAATAGTTTCGAGGAACGAATCAAAAGATATGGTCAACTGAATTATAATTGACATTAATTGGAATTGCTTTTTGAATCTACAATTAATACTTAAACAACTTGTTTACGAGATTGATAAAATGGATTTTTGAATATTACCAACCGAGTAAATGAATCCTTATATAAGGTACGTCTCGTTTGTTGAACTATTGTCAAAATTGACTTTTTGAAACAACTTTGAATAACTTTTGTATGTCAATTTCGAGTATTAGGATTGTGATACACTATGACCTGACCTAGCTTGATAGACATTTATTGACCAACATATGTTCTCTAGGTTGAGATCTACGATTATTTGATATACCGAGTTTCGGTCACATTACGATGAACAACTTTATGTGCTGCTAAGGTGAGTTTCATTTGCTCCCTTTTTAAATGCTTTTGCAATATATATTTTTGGGCTGAGAATACATGCACTTTATTTTAAACAATGGACACAAGTACATACTAAATTCTATACTGAGTTTGAACCGAAAATCCCTTAGCTTTGGTAACTAGTAACTGCCGGTTATAAGAACTGGTGGGCGCGAATAGTAGTATATGGATCCATAGGGCTTGATATCCCCGTCCGAGCTAGAGCACTAGCCTTTTAACGGACGTATGCTATTTGAGAAGCGTACACGTTGGTTTGCGTGTATTATTAAGATGATTATACAAAGGGTACAAATTATATATACGTTAAGTTTAGTTACCAGGGTGATCAATTTCGTAGAATATTTTGATAAACGTTTCTGGATGAAACAACTGAAATCTTGTGATCCATCTTTATATACAGATTATGCGAAACATACAAACTATGAACTTACCAACCTTTGTGTTGACACTTGTTAGCATGTTTATTCTCAGGTTCCCTAGAAGTCTTCCGCTGTTTGCTTATATGATAGAAAAGCTATGTGCATGGAGTCTTATATGGTATATTTTTCAAGAAAACGTTGCATTCACCGATTCATCATCATGTACCTTATTTTGACTGCATTGTCAACGGAAGTACTATTGTAAACTATTATATACGGTAATTGTCTATATGTAGAAATCATCAGATGTCAAAAACCTTTGATTTAAATATTTATTTATGGTGTGCCTTTTCAAAAGAATGCAATGTTTACAAAACGTATCATATAGAGGTCAAATACCTCGCAATGAAATCAATGAATGACGTGTTCGTCCATATGGATTTGGAGCGATCGTCACAGTTGGTATCAGAGCGTTGGTCCTAGCGAACCAGGTCTTGCATGAGTGTCTAACTGATAGTGGTTAGGATGCATTAGTAAGTCTGGACTTCGACCGTGTCTGCATGTTAAAAGTTTTGCTTATCATTTCTTGTTGGAAATTACATGTTTATCATCTAAAGTCTAAACGCGTCTTATTGCATTGATTACATAGATAGTGTATAGACAAATTCATATCTTAGCGTATCTGTTACTGTAAACTTTTCCTGACATCTTCAAAAAAATTCCTCCATGATTTATGGAATTTTGGTATTATATATACATATGTAAATTATGTATTGAAGAGTACCAATCTAAATTCTATAATCTATTTTATATCAAAAATCATCTCTCTAATTATACAAGATGGATCCCGTATCTAGTTCAAATTCCTTAAACTCCGACAGCTATTCCGATATGGATATTCATCTGAATTCCGAAGACAGTGTAACCGGAATGGATCAACCAATCAGTCATCACCTATTCTGGATAAATTGGGGATGGGTTTGTAGCCTACTTAATTATTGGAGACAAGAAGAAGGCGATCCCTTCCATCCACCACAATGCCCTCTTGGCGAAGAACCTGAAGCACTTACCGGCGAACCTGTTCGAGACACCATTTTCTCTCTAATTTCCAGAGTATCTCGTCACGATAATATACTATCTCAAATTCTGGATCTTATTCATCCGCTCGTCTGAACCGCCAATCATCCCGGTGTAGTAGAAGAAGTCAACGAGCTTCGTGCTCGGGTAGTGGCTTTGGAGAATATGGTGCAAAGGTTACAAACACCAGCAGCATCACTGGCATCAACAGTACCACCGACAACAACACCAACAGTACCATTACCACCACCAACAACATCCGCATCGCAAACCTCAACTTCACAATCTGTTCCACGAGCATCAACGTCATACGCACCGTAGTTACCAAGAAATACCAGCAAAAATAACCGATGAAGTATTAACTCATTTCCCCTGAAGAAATTTTATGTATATTTAATATATATGAATTTTGAAATTAAAATAAATATTTTCGTACTAAGCTATTACGTGTGAATCTTAACTGGTAGGTACTACTCGGTTAGTTCATATTACTGATATGCAATGATGTACATCCTTCCTTAACAACTTAACCATTGTTAACTACAATCTCCGTTTCAACTCCATGAATTCCATTTCATAATAAACCAAGTGTATTAATCAATTACATAATTGATTTTACATTTTCAATTTCGATATACTCGAAACTTTCCAGAAAACATCATATGTGCCTTGTAAGGTTCACAAAAATTTCACGAGCACCAACATCCTTCACCGAGGAATATCAATAAGAATAAATAATGAAGTATCGATTACATTAGCGAAATACTTCTCAAAGATTATGTAATCTTTAATGTTTTAGAGATTAATCATTTCTAAGTCAAGCCGAAAAATTAAATGAGCTTAATATGATATTAACTCATTAAATCTGTGTTACATCTGAAGAAAATATACATACATATATTTTCATAAAGACGGTAATAAAAATTCTTTTGTACAAAGTATTAATTGTGAAATCTTTAACGGGTAGGTAATACCCGGGAAATATATAAGTTTGCAATTAATATGTTACACTGTACATTCTTCAATTTTGATTCAAAAATTATTAACAATACTCACAACGATATACAATCATTTTCATACAAATTCAATTACATATTCTGATATTGACGGATCAGAATCCAAGTCATAACTCTGAACCGGTGACATCATTCTTAGATCTCTACATCTTTCAAAGCTATACTTTAACTTCAAAACTGTGCAAGATCCTTTAACGTTGTTTTTTTACCGAAAATAATCTTGCAATCCATTTTCAAAGTATCCAGTATTATCAACCATTCAACCTCGACTTTTCAGATTAGCCTTATTATAATTTTGACATATACATTCTTGTTACCGGGGAACCTTTCATGTTCCACCACATTAGCAGTAAATTTACTAACAACCTCATTGATCCTTGATCTTTCGAAAAATCCTTATACTCATTGAAACCCTATCATGTACTCATCTACATCTTGTAACGAAAATTGCCATACCAACTACCGAAAATTAGCAATCAGTATTTCAAATTTTGCAGCAATTCTATGCCAACAGTTATATATATACATATAATGTCTATCTTCTAGACTTACATACTTCGAATGTGAAGTTTCTGAAAAACATCCCAAACTATGAACTAGTTCTTTGAAATTGGAAAAATGCTGATGAAGTAGCAAAAACTGTAAACGACCTTAACAGTCAAAAGTTTGATGATAAAGAATAGTATGGTGGTAAAGCTGAGAAAAAGAGAAGGTTTGGAACTGAAAAACGGATTGAGTAAAGTATGAAAGAGGCTGTAGATAAATCACAAAGACTGAACCTGCCTTCAAAGAATCCAAATGATTCAGTATCTGCTGAAACCATTAGTAAGAACCTTACTTTTTATTCTAAACCTTCACAGACAGATTTTCCGCATCATCCTCTGATATTAGAAATTCTAAAATATCATCGTATCTTTCATTATAAATATCCTCGATATTTTTGAAAATATTTTTTTATAACCATTCTTATCTGAAATCATTTATCTCTTCGCGCTATCTGTGTTACATCATAAAAGAAACTATTTTAGTTTCTAAAATCTGAAAAATTCAAAAAATAGATGTCTTGAAGTAATGTTGGGAATTGAAGCATGAGTTAGTTTAATATAATGACACTTGATCAACGTGATTATATTACAGTAAGTCATGCTGAGTTTCTAATGGAACGTGATAAAGGTTCACAGATCACACCCTCATCATGAACCATGTTACATAACTCTTTCATTCTATTTAATCTTTAAATATATCAAGAAAATACTTTTCTTGATGATTCGGTCTTTTCCAGATATTCTGGTAATTTAACAAATCAAGATCGTGTCATTACAATTTCTTTCTTAGAACATTAACTATGTTCATTCCGAAATGTATAGCTACGAATTCTGGACCATTATCCGCTTGACTTAAGGTCGGGAAGAGAAAACGAAAGCATGAAGCTCCGAAATATAATGGAGAATATAAAGCCCGATAACAACCCCGAAATTACAAACCATGTATATCAATGCGTATAGCAATATAAAGACACGGGAGAATGAAAAATACTATAACCCCAAGGTAATAGTAGAAGAAAATAACTTCCTCTGGTGGCAGATGAAAAAGAATAATGAAGGATACGATAGCCAAGAAAATATCAAGAATTAGAACTGGATTAAGCATTTCACAATCTTTTGGAAGTATAAAATAAGGAAGAAGATGTAGGAGTGGTGAAAATATTGAAACGGAAGTGGTTAATTTATAGCGAAATATCAGACATAACAATCGAGGCAGATTACGCATTTAAAGGAAATCTTAATTTCCTTAAATTTCGAAGAATCAAATCTTATTTAGATTATGAAGATTTTCTATTCCTTAAATTCCGAAAATCAATCGTAACTACGTCAAAAGTTAAGACGAATCTCTATTCTTTCATTTCACTCTTTTACGATAACTTCTCTCATACGCTTCGAGAAATCGGATTGTTTTATCCATATTATTCAACGGTGATAAAACTCTATTTATCAACTCATATTCGTCATGAAAACATTTTTATTGTTAGCCATGACGACCTCACTTAAATTTCGGGACGAAATTTCTTTAACGGGTAGGTACTGTGATGACCCAGAAATTTCTGACCAAATTTAAACTTTATCTTTAAATGATTTAATGTTTTCGACACGATAAGCAAAGTCTGTAAAGTTGAATCTCAAAATTTTTGAACTATTCAATTACCTTTCGATTTTTCTCAACGATTCGCGAATAATTATAGGTAAATAGATACATATATATACCATAACTTGAAAACGTAACAAAGTGTTGAGTATATGATACTGTGCATTAAACTTATTGGTTTGATTATCTGATTGATATATTTAGATACATAGTTAAAAGATTATGCCAAACGATTGAATTAAAAGATAATTATCGAGTCCCTTAAGGATTATGATATTATTACGGGTCTCTGTTGTAAGGTCCACGTTGATTTGGGAAATCATTCATTCTTAACGGTATTCGGAATAAATGGTAAAGTGTTTGTTTAAATAACGTAATTTGGACACATACAATAATAAGGAATATCAACTGTTGGAATTAGATATATGAATAACTTGCGATATGTATTTTAAAACGTGTTTATTAATATCGAAAATATATATTTAACAATACGATAAAATATAATATTAACTTGGTCGTAAAAACAAATTGTTATTATATATATATTAACAAATAGCGAGACGATGATTTATAGAAGTAAATGATCAAAATACTCGAAAGTTTAAGATATACTTTGAGTGGTATAGTTTAGGGATAATTTAAGGCTATATTTTGACAAAGGTACGTGGCACGAAATGTAAAATACAAGTTTTCTCAGCGTACGAAAGGACATTTGAAAAACCGGAACCGGGACATAAGTCGAATGATGACGTACGACTTATCGGAACAAAAATTACAAGTCAACTATGCATGTGAATTTAATATAATATATAATTAATTATATAAATTAAATATATTATATATATTATATAAAATTATGTCGACAAACAAAAAGTTAAAAGTTTGTGAGCTGGATCAGAGGGCCATGCGATCGCATGGCCTTGAAGCACAAATCCCATGCGATCGCATGGGGTGCTTTTTCAGAAAAGGTACTATAAATTCAATTGTTTTGCTCGAACAATCACACACAGTTACACATATATAGATATATACTCCGTAATATTTATATTATTTATATTATTATTATTATTATTATTAATATTATTATTAATATTATTATTTTAATTATTATAATTATTATTATTAAAGATTAATATTAATATTAATCTTATTATTATCAGTAGTATTAATATTATTTTTATTAGTATTATACATAAAATACTACGATGAGGTCATGTTCAAACGATTTCAAAAATGATTTTCGAGTGAATTAAAGCTAAGAAAATTATGGGTTATTGCCAAGGAGGTTATGGGTAATGTTCGGGGGTATAATTGTGAATCAAACTTAGTGTTTATCATCTCCGTTACGTCTACGTACTTTTCTACAATATTGAATCTCAATATTAATACGTAAGCATTTATATTTTATATTTTATAAATTAATAGTGTATACATACTAGTGCTCGAGTGTATATATTTATACATGCTTGTATGCTAAATTTCGTCGTTAAATAGTTTATAATAAATCACGAATTAAATACATATATTACGGGTAAAAGGTATATGATATACATGTTTTCAGAAAGCTGGCGAAAAATCAATAACTTTTCATTTAGATATCGAATAGTTTCGAGGAACGAATCAAAAGATATGGTCAACTGAATTATAATTGACATTAATTGGAATTGCTTTTTGAATCTACAATTAATACTTAAACAACTTGTTTACGAGATTGATAAAATGGATTTTTGAATATTACCAACCGAGTAAATGAATCCTTATATAAGGTACGTCTCGTTTGTTGAACTATTGTCAAAATTGACTTTTTGAAACAACTTTGAATAACTTTTGTATGTCAATTTCGAGTATTAGGATTGTGATACACTATGACCTGACCTAGCTTGATAGACATTTATTGACCAACATATGTTCTCTAGGTTGAGATCTACGATTATTTGATATACCGAGTTTCGGTCACATTACGATGAACAACTTTATGTGCTGCTAAGGTGAGTTTCATTTGCTCCCTTTTTAAATGCTTTTGCAATATATATTTTTGGGCTGAGAATACATGCACTTTATTTTAAACAATGGACACAAGTACATACTAAATTCTATACTGAGTTTGAACCGAAAATCCCTTAGCTTTGGTAACTAGTAACTGCCGGTTATAAGAACTGGTGGGCGCGAATAGTAGTATATGGATCCATAGGGCTTGATATCCCCGTCCGAGCTAGAGCACTAGCCTTTTAACGGACGTATGCTATTTGAGAAGCGTACACGTTGGTTTGCGTGTATTATTAAGATGATTATACAAAGGGTACAAATTATATATACGTTAAGTTTAGTTACCAGGGTGCTCAATTTCGTAGAATATTTTGATAAACGTTTCTGGATGAAACAACTGAAATCTTGTGATCCATCTTTATATACAGATTATGCGAAACATACAAACTATGAACTTACCAACCTTTGTGTTGACACTTGTTAGCATGTTTATTCTCAGGTTCCCTAGAAGTCTTCCGCTGTTTGCTTATATGATAGACAAGCTATGTGCATGGAGTCTTATATGGTATATTTTTCAAGAAAACGTTGCATTCACCGATTCATCATCATGTACCTTATTTTGACTGCATTGTCAACGGAAGTACTATTGTAAACTATTATATACGGTAATTGTCTATATGTAGAAATCATCAGATGTCGAAAACCTTTGATTTAAATATTTATTTATGGTGTGCCTTTTCAAAAGAATGCAATGTTTACAAAACGTATCATATAGAGGTCAAATACCTCGCAATGAAATCAATGAATGACGTGTTCGTCCATATAGATTTGGAGCGATCGTCACATTTGGTATCAGAGCGTTGGTCCTAGCGAACCAGGTCTTGCATGAGTGTCTAACTGATAGTGGTTAGGATGCATTAGTAAGTCTGGACTTCGACCGTGTCTGCATGTTAAAAGTTTTGCTTATCATTTCTTGTTGGAAATTACATGTTTATCATCTAAAGTCTAAACGCGTCTTATTGCATTGATTACATAGATAGTGTATAGACAAATTCATATCTTAGCGTATCTGTTACTGTAAACTTTTCCTGACATCTTCAAAAAAATTCCTCCGTGATTTATGGAATTTTGGTATTATATATACATATGTAAATTATGTATTGAAGAGTACCAATCTAAATTCTATAATCTATTTTATATCAAAAATCATCTCTCTAATTATACAAGATGGATCCCGTATCTAGTTCAAATTCCTTAAACTCCGACAGCTATTCCGATATGGATATTCATCTGAATTCCGAAGACAGTGTAACCGGAATGGATCAACCAATCAGTCATCACCTATTCTGGATAAATTGGGGATGGGTTCGTAGCCTACTTAATTATTGGAGACAAGAAGAAGGCGATCCCTTCCATCCACCACAATGCCCTCTTGGCGAAGAACCTGAAGCACTTACCGGCGAACCTGTTCGAGACACCATTTTCTCTCTAATTTCCAGAGTATCTCGTCACGATAATATACTATCTCAAATTCTGGATCTTATTCATCCGCTCGTCTGAACCGCCAATCATCCCGGTGTAGTAGAAGAAGTCAACGAGCTTCGTGCTCGGGTAGTGGCTTTGGAGAATATGGTGCAAAGGTTACAAACACCAGCAGCATCACTGGCATCAACAGTACCACCGACAACAACACCAACAGTACCATTACCACCACCAACAACATCCGCATCGCAAACCTCAACTTCACAATCTGTTCCACGAGCATCAACGTCATACGCACCGTAGTTACCAAGAAATACCAGCAAAAATAACCGATGAAGTATTAACTCATTTCCCCTGAAGAAATTTTATGTATATTTAATATATATGAATTTTGAAATTAAAATAAATATTTTCGTACTAAGCTATTACGTGTGAATCTTAACTGGTAGGTACTACTCGGTTAGTTCATATTACTGATATGCAATGATGTACATCCTTCCTTAACAACTTAACCATTGTTAACTACAATCTCCGTTTCAACTCCATGAATTCCATTTCATAATAAACCAAGTGTATTAATCAATTACATAATTGATTTTACATTTTCAATTTCGATATACTCGAAACTTTCCAGAAAACATCATATGTGCCTTGTAAGGTTCACAAAAATTTCACGAGCACCAACATCCTTCACCGAGGAATATCAATAAGAATAAATAATGAAGTATCGATTACATTAGCGAAATACTTCTCAAAGATTATGTAATCTTTAATGTTTTAGAGATTAATCATTTCTAAGTCAAGCCGAAAAATTAAATGAGCTTAATATGATATTAACTCATTAAATCTGTGTTACATCTGAAGAAAATATACATACATATATTTTCATAAAGACGGTAATAAAAATTCTTTTGTACAAAGTATTAATTGTGAAATCTTTAACGGGTAGGTAATACCCGGGAAATATATAAGTTTGCAATTAATATGTTACACTGTACATTCTTCAATTTTGATTCAAAAATTATTAACAATACTCACAACGATATACAATCGTTTTCATACAAATTCAATTACATATTCTGATATTGACGGATCAGAATCCAAGTCATAACTCTGAACCGGTGACATCATTCTTAGATCTCTACATCTTTCAAAGCTATACTTTGACTTCAAAACTGTGCAAGATCCTTTAACGTTGTTTTTTTACCGAAAATAATCTTGCAATCCATTTTCAAAGTATCCAGTATTATCAACCATTCAACCTCGACTTTTCAGATTAGCCTTATTATAATCTTGACATATACATTCTTGTTACCGGGGAACCTTTCATGTTCCACCACATTAGCAGTAAATTTACCAACAACCTCATTGATCCTTGATCTTTCAAAAAATCCTTATACTCATTGAAACCCTATCATGTACTCATCTACATCTTGTAACGAAAATTGCCATACCAACTACCGAGAATTAGCAATCAGTATTTCAAATTTTGCAGCAATTCTATGCAAACAGTTATATATATACATATAATGTCTATCTTCTAGACTTACATACTTCGAATGTGAAGTTTCTGAAAAACATCCCAAACTATGAACTAGTTCTCTGAAATTGGAAAAATGCTGATGAAGTAGCAAAAACTGTAAACGACCTTAACAGTCAAAAGTTTGATGATAAAGAATAGTATGGTGGTAAAGCTGAGAAAAAGAGAAGGTTTGGAACTGAAAAACGGATTGAGTAAAGTATGAAAGAGGCTGTAGATAAATCACAAAGACTGAACCTGCCTTCAAAGAATCCAAATGATTCAGTATCTGCTGAAACCATTAGTAAGAACCTTACTTTTTATTCTAAACCTTCACAGACAGATTTTCCGCATCATCCTCTGATATTAGAAATTCTAAAATATCATCGTATCTTTCATTATAAATATCCTCGATATTTTTGAAAATATTTTTTTATAACCATTCTTATCTGAAATCATTCATCTCTTCGCGCTATCTGTGTTACATCATAAAAGAAACTATTTTAGTTTCTAAAATCTGAAAAATTCAAAAAATAGATGTCTTGAAGTAATGTTGGGAATTGAAGCATGAGTTAGTTTAATATAATGACACTTGATCAACGTGATTATATTACAGTAAGTCATGCTGAGTTTCTAATGGAACGTGATAAAGGTTCACAGATCACACCCTCATCATGAACCATGTTACATAACTCTTTCATTCTATTTAATCTTTAAATATATCAAGAAAATACTTTTCTTGATGATTCGGTCTTTTCCAGATATTCTGGTAATTTAACAAATCAAGATCGTGTCATTACAATTTCTTTCTTAGAACATTAACTATGTTCATTCCGAAATGTATAGCTACGAATTCTGGACCATTATCCGCTTGACTTAAGGTCGGGAAGAGAAAACGAAAGCATGAAGCTCCGAAATATAATGGAGAATATAAAGCCCGATAACAACCCCGAAATTACAAACCATGTATATCAATGCGTATAGCAATATAAAGATACGGGAGAATGAAAAATACTATAACCCCAAGGTAATAGTAGAAGAAAATAACTTCCTCTGGTGGCAGATGAAAAAGAATAATGAAGGATACGATAGCCAAGAAAATATCAAGAATCAGAACTGGATTAAGCATTTCACAATCTTTTGGAAGTATAAAATAAGGAAGAAGATGTAGGAGTGGTGAAAATATTGAAACGGAAGTGGTTAATTTATAGCGAAATATCAGACATAACAATCGAGGCAGATTACGCATTTAAAGGAAATCTTAATTTCCTTAAATTTCGAAGAATCAAATCTTATTTAGATTATGAAGATTTTCTATTCCTTAAATTTCGGAAATCAATCGTAACTACGTCAAAAGTTAAGACGAATCTCTATTCTTTCATTTCACTCTTTTACGATAACTTCTCTCATACGCTTCGAGAAATCGGATTGTTTTATCCATATTATTCAACGGTGATAAAACTCTATTTATCAACTCATATTCGTCATGAAAACATTTTTATTGTTAGCCATGACGACCTCACTTAAATTTCGGGACGAAATTTCTTTAACGGGTAGGTACTGTGATGACCCAGAAATTTCTGACCAAATTTAAACTTTATCTTTAAATGATTTAATGTTTTCGACACGATAAGCAAAGTCTGTAAAGTTGAATCTCAAAATTTTTGAACTATTCAATTACCTTTCGATTTTTCTCAACGATTCGCGAATAATTATAGGTAAATAGATACATATATATACCATAACTTGAAAACGTAATAAAGTGTTGAGTATATGATACTGTGCATTAAACTTATTGGTTTGATTATCTGATTGATATATTTAGATACAGAGTTAAAAGATTATGCCAAACGATTGAATTAAAAGATAATTATTGAGTCCCTTAAGGATTATGATATTATTACGGGTCTCTGTTGTAAGGTCCACGTTGATTTGGGAAATCATTCATTCTTAACGGTATTCGGAATAAATGGTAAAGTGTTTGTTTAAATAACGTAATTTGGACACATACAATAATAAGGAATATCAACTGTTGAAATTAGATATATGAATAACTTGCGATATGTATTTTAAAATGTGTTTATTAATATCGAAAATATATATTTAACAATACGATAAAATATAATATTAACTTGGTCGTAAAAACAAATTGTTATTATATATATATTAACAAATAGCGAGACGATGATTTATAGAAGTAAATGATCAAAATACTCGAAAGTTTAAGATATACTTTGAGCGGTATAGTTTAGGGATAATTTAAGGCTATATTTTGACAAAGGTACGTGGCACGAAATGTAAAATACAAGTTTTCTCAGCGTACGAAAGGACATTTGAAAAACCGGAACCGGGACATAAGTCGAATGATGACGTACGACTTATCGGAACAAAAATTACAAGTCAACTATGCATGTGAATTTAATATAATATATAATTAATTATATAAATTAAATATATTATATATATTATATAAAATTATGTCGACAAACAAAAAGTTAAAAGTTTGTGAGCTGGATCAGAGGGCCATGCGATCGCATGGCCTTGAAGCACAAATTCCATGCGATCGCATGGGGTGCTTTTTCAGAAAAGGTACTATAAATTCAATTGTTTTGCTCGAACAATCACACACAGTTACACATATATAGATATATACTCCGTAATATTTATATTATTTATATTATTATTATTATTATTATTATTAATATTATTATTTTAATTATTATAATTATTATTATTAAAGATTAATATTAATATTAATCTTATTATTATCAGTAGTATTAATATTATTTTTATTAGTATTATACATAAAATACTACGATGAGGTCATGTTCAAACGATTTCAAAAATGATTTTCGAGTGAATTAAAGCTAAGGAAATTATGGGTTATTGCCAAGGAGGTTATGGGTAATGTTCGGGGGTATAATTGTGAATCAAACTTAGTGTTTATCATCTCCGTTACGTCTACGTACTTTTCTACAATATTGAATCTCAATATTAATACGTAAGCATTTATATTTTATATTTTATAAATTAATAGTGTATACATACTAGTGCTCGAGTGTATATATTTATACATGCTTGTATGCTAAATTTCGTCGTTAAACAGTTTATAATAAATCACGAATTAAATACATATATTACGGGTAAAAGGTATATGATATACATGTTTTCAGAAAGCTGGCGAAAAATCAATAACTTTTCATTTAGATATCGAATAGTTTCGAGGAACGAATCAAAAGATATGGTCAACTGAATTATAATTGACATTAATTGGAATTGCTTTTTGAATCTACAATTAATACTTAAACAACTTGTTTACGAGATTGATAAAATAGATTTTTGAATATTACCAACCGAGTAAATGAATCCTTATATAAGGTACGTCTCGTTTGTTGAACTATTGTCAAAATTGACTTTTTGAAACAACTTTGAATAACTTTTGTATGTCAATTTCGAGTATTAGGATTGTGATACACTATGACCTGACCTAGCTTGATAGACATTTATTGACCAACATATGTTCTCTAGGTTGAGATCTACGATTATTTGATATACCGAGTTTCGGTCACATTACGATGAACAACTTTATGTGCTGCTAAGGTGAGTTTCATTTGCTCCCTTTTTAAATGCTTTTGCAATATATATTTTTGGGCTGAGAATACATGCACTTTATTTTAAACAATGGACACAAGTACATACTAAATTCTATACTGAGTTTGAACCGAAAATCCCTTAGCTTTGGTAACTAGTAACTGCCGGTTATAAGAACTGGTGGGCGCGAATAGTAGTATATGGATCCATAGGGCTTGATATCCCCATCCGAGCTAGAGCACTAGCCTTTTAACGGACGTATGCTATTTGAGAAGCGTACACGTTGGTTTGCGTGTATTATTAAGATGATTATACAAAGGGTACAAATTATATATACGTTAAGTTTAGTTACCAGGGTGCTCAATTTCGTAGAATATTTTGATAAACGTTTCTGGATGAAACAACTGAAATCTTGTGATCCATCTTTATATACAGATTATGCGAAACATACAAACTATGAACTTACCAACCTTTGTGTTGACACTTGTTAGCATGTTTATTCTCAGGTTCCCTAGAAGTCTTCCGCTGTTTGCTTATATGATAGACAAGCTATGTGCATGGAGTCTTATATGGTATATTTTTCAAGAAAACGTTGCATTCACCGATTCATCATCATGTACCTTATTTTGACTGCATTGTCAACGAAAGTACTATTGTAAACTATTATATACGGTAATTGTCTATATGTAGAAATCATCAGATGTCGAAAACCTTTGATTTAAATATTTATTTATGGTGTGCCTTTTCAAAAGAATGCAATGTTTACAAAACGTATCATATAGAGGTCAAATACCTCGCAATGAAATCAATGAATGACGTGTTCGTCCATATGGATTTGGAGCGATCGTCACACTACCCGAGATTCACTTCCTTCACCGCTTCAACAACCGAGGTTGGCCGAACTACCCGTGCCTTAGTGAATTCGCACTACCTGAAATTCACCACCTCATCACTAAGATGACCGAACTACCCGAGTCATCATGAATCCTCAACATCATCAACAACGACGGGGTTGGCCCGACATGCCAACGTGAATTCGTATACTCCAAAGATTCACTACCCTAAGGGTGGTAACCCAAAACGCATAAGCGTGCAACATGAACTCAAAATCCAAGAATCCATTCTCCCATCACATGTAAAGTGAATCCGAGCAAGGATTACTCTACCAACCCGCACCCATCCTATGCATAAATACACATATAATATATTTACACTCACCTTGAAATCTTGATGGATGCAACCGTATAATCCGCAATCGCCAATGGAATATACCTATTCCATCAATCACATAACAAACAACACAATTAGGGTGGATTTACAAATCAACCCAACTTGACACTTAGTGCAATTTCGACCCAAATGTACTTCCAAGCACAAACCGCGCCCAAACTAACCAATAATCACTAACACAAGTGAGAATGGTCCTAATACACCAAATCAAAACCCAATCATAAGTGTTAAACACTTATCTTGCCCAAATTGACACATAAACCCTAATTTTGACCCATTTCAAAATTAGTCAACCAAAACACCCAAAATGGTTTCAACGCTTCCATAATCACTAACACTAGTGAAAATGGTTTCAACAACGCCAACTTAACAAAACCACAAGTTTTAAATACTTGTCTTCACCAAAAATTAACTTACAACTCTTATTTTGACCCAATTCAAAAATCAAGTTTCCAACAACACCCATTTGGGTTCTTTCACAACATAATCACTAATCATAGTGATTACACTCAAATTGAAGCCTTAATCATGACTAAATCATCAACCAACCCAAAACTCACCAACAACAACAATAACTTGCTACAAATAACCCATTTGAGGTCTAGATGGGTTTTTTCAACAATTAGAACCCAAACCCTAACTTGAATACCAAATCATAAAGATTAAATTCGGAGCTGAGACTTACCAATACCGCCAAAATGATGCCGTTGACGAGTAGAACAACTTTAACACTTGAGACTTGACCCGATTCACTCTTCTACTTCCTTAAATGGAGCTCTCTCTCTCTCTCTCTCTCTCTCTCTCTCTCTCTCTCTAAAGCTTCTTCCTCTCTCTAGGGTTTTGAGGATAAGAGAAAGGGATGAAAATGAGGTGGAATGAAGATGTGGATGGGGTTGCATCAGTTTTGTGGCTCCAAAACCGTCCATGTGTGAAATTACCAAAATACCTTTCATTAAACCCCTTTTTAAAAGCTGAAAATCGAGTCTGGCACAGACAAGGCGCGGCGCGGCCTGGTTTGGCGCGGTTCGGCTCCAAGGCATAAATGGTAACAACCTTCGTACAATGAAATGAACATCTGATCCACCCAAAAGGCGCGGCGCGGCCCTGTGCGTAACAACACTTTTTCTTTATTTAAATTTCACATTCCGATTTAGTACGCTAAACGCACCAACTTCATACTTACGAAAACCGGGGTGTTACATTTATAAATTGAAAAAGTGATTCTTTGATATAAAAATAATACCACAAGATGAAATAATAAGCATTAATGTGGTTATTCATAGGAGGGTTTTCTCGTTAAAAAGAAAATGATATGATTATAGTAAATTGGATTTATTTTTTCTTTTCCAAAAAACAATTAAATCTTGGTCTGTTATTTTAAACTTGTAAGTTTGAACCCATGTGGTGACCTGTCCTCGGTTCAATCGTTGCAGACAGGCATGGAGCAAATTTTCAGGAATGTAATGTGATCACAGAAGTTGCACACGTGCATCACCATCTGAATACTCCCACATCACGACAAAACTAGTCTCCGATATAAACACCATCAATCTTAATTAATTTCCATTCATTATCTTAACAAATTCTCACATAAACACATTTATCTTATTTAAATTTCGTCAGTCACAAAAAAGAAAAACCAAAAATGGAACAAGTTTTTGATTCAGAAGAATCAAGCAGTGGTTGTGAATCTGGATGGACCTTATACCTACAACACTCCAATAATATCATCCCTCATCATCATGATTTGTCATGCAAAAAAGTACATGAACATGATCATATACATGATGATGGTGAAGAAGAAGAAGAAGATGATGATGATGATGATATGTCCATGGTCTCGGATGCATCATCAGGCCCACCACATTTTCAAGAACACGAAGAAGACGAATACTGCAACAATAACATAAACAATATCAATAACAATGTTGTTTTCTCATGTGATCATACAATAATGGCGAGTTCTAGAAAAAGGCGAAAAATTCTTAAGCAAACTAATTTTCATAGCCATACACACATAATGCAAGATTTGCCTTTAATTCTTGATGACACTGCAAGTTCTCCATTTTTCAGTTTTTCCAATGTAAGTGCTTATTTCGATTCTGTCGTTTTCAATTCGTGAGTTAATATTCGTTCCAAATCTGCTGTTTTGGATTACTTAGTAAATGAATCTTAAAATTTCCGATATGTATATGATGGCTTCAGTGCCGGTCCCGAGAATTTAAGTACATAGAACGAGGTGAAAAACGGCCCTCACGAATAATATAAGTTGTTTAAAAAGGCCGTTGGACCCTAACGAATAATATAAACATTTTTAGAAAAGTCTTTTAGCCATTGTTAGAATGCTAGTGGGCTTTGATTTTTTTTTTTTTTTTTGGAGCCTTTCATTGTTGTTTTTAAGTCTATTGTGCTTCGTCTTCGCTGCTTCAGTTGTGTTTCTCCAGTTCCCATTTTTCTCACATCTCCGATTATGTCTATATATAAATAAAACAGGGCCCATGAAAATTTTGTGCCCGAACGGTCGATAACCTTGTTCCCCTGTGGGCCTCACCTGAATGACTTGTTTTGAAACAAATCTACCAAGTATATTGATTAAGATAAGAAAAGGGAAAAATGTGATAAATGGACACCATCTTGATCTTTTCTGATGTTATACTTAAGAAACCAACATTGGTTATGAACATGATTGCAAAAGACTAGTTTATATAGATTGATAATAATTGAATGATCCATAATATAAGGATTTGTCAATAGCAACTTAAATAGCTTTGTATTCTATTTTGCAGAAGGATCTAAATCTAAATGTGTGCAACAAAGAAGCATTAATGGAAGATGATGAAGATAGTTTTAGTTATTCACAGGGCCATTCTACAACCTATTATGAGGTACTACAGTTTATAAAATGTTTTTATTGATTTATACATATATATATATACAATTCTACATCTAAAATAGTCTTGTTTTATTCATGGACTACTTTATTCCAAGATCACATTTTTATAGATTTTCTTGTTAATTGCATTTTTGATGTTTTACACTTGAGATGTTACAAAGGCTAATAACATGTGCACTTGACAATTAACAGATGGTTTGAAGTGGATCCCATCACAGCTAACAGTAGAAGAAATGGGACAGGCTCATCTAAGCATGTGGAACATTAGATTTAGATAGATTTAGAGATAAGAGACTTTTTCTACAGTTTTTTAAATGTTTTTGTTCTCTTTTTTTGTTTTTGTTTTGTTAGTTATGATAAGCAGTTTTGTTAGTTCTTACAAAGTGGTGGTCAAGATCTTTAATATACACCAAATCAGATTTTTTTTGACAGAGTGTTGTGTATGTTGGGTTATATACAATATATATACAAATGTATATATAGACAGATCAAATTTTCCATTTGATATGAAATGGGACAATACACAAGTATAAGATTCTAACTTGAAGCACTAAACTATAAACGAAATCAAAAGATTATAAACTATCGACAATCACTCAAACGGTAATATGATTAATTAAGTACGAAAACTACAAAAAAGATATTGTGGTGTACTGTGTAGGTTAAATAAATTTGGATGTAATTAAGATTGACATAATCAAGTAGATTATTCACATTTTATCATTAGTTACTATATACCGAACAATTTAAGCTCATCGTGACATGTAGTCATACTCTGCTAATGCTCTGGTAAACGGGTCAGGTACTCAGGTTAACATGAACCCAATATGGGATGATAAAGAAAGAGATAAAATTATATAGAAACGACCAATGATGCACATTGAAATTACGCATACCACTTCCCTTTGCAAGCTTGCAGCTGGGGTATAACCGTTGAAAGGGTCAATGTTAATGTTCGTTCCAAACGGACCAACCACTACGTACTACAAATGCCTTAATTATTAGACTCGCGGTTGACAACATGATGCCCATTTGCGGAAGATGGCTTTACTTGTCGTCTAACATTATGTTGGTGTAGTCTTTTGTGTCCTCCACATGCTCACTGGGCATGTAATCTCTTTAGCAGAAATGGGCAGTGTGTGTTGTGGGTCAAAATGGATAGGGTCAATCTGGAACACTTTATGTCCATAAGTTTTAACTTTACGCGTCTAAGTTTTATATAAAATGATTTTGGGGGGTTTTATTCATTACCAAATACAAAAGTATATATTTTTTTATCTTTTATGTTACTCTTTTTGTGGTTATGATGCATGGTTTTCTGCTGATAATGATATGTAGCAATTTACAAAGCATTTTGTTGATAGTTTATTTATATTATTCAGTGTACCATCAATCTGAGCAAAATTGGCCAGCCAACATGAACAAATATGAATCCAGCAATAATAGAAATTGGGTCACTGGTCCAGAACTCCAAGTTAGGTTTAAATTGGGCCTCATGTACGATAACATAATACCATTACTTGGGCTTCTTGTACCATAGAGCAGTAGCATAAATTGGCCCTCTTGTACCATAGCACAATGCCACAATAACATAAATAAACTATAATCATTTGATGGTAAAAATTGGAAAATTGGTCAAAATACTCCCATTTTCGAAATCATTTAATAAAATGTTCTTAAAAAAATCGTAAATGCAAAATGCGCCTTAACTCGCTCCACGCATCGTGTACTCATGCTTGGTGCTTGGTGCGAATGCGTGTTACCGAGAAACTGACTGAGACAACCATTTTTTCACGCAACCATGCACCATACACCAAATACCACGCACGATGCGTGGTTTTTGTTAGGCAAAAACTTTGAATGACTATGTCTTTTGTCTCGTAGCTCCAATTTATTCATTGTTTCCTTAAATCGTATATTTTTTCGAGATCTATGCGTTAGAATGTTTCTAAAGTGACAAAATAATTTTGAATTTACACTTCTTTAATTAACCTTGAAAATGTTCGATGTGCGAAATGTGACGTTTATTCAAAATGATTGAGGGCTTTCATGTACTTTTAGTCAAGATTGGTGGAAAAAATAACGGATCACAAATTCGAATGTTCTATAGCAAGTTATGAGCGGCCAAAGTATGTTAAAAAGTTAAATCGGATGAAAACGTAAAAATTGAAGGTCTTCGAGGTCAAATTTCAAAAAAAACTTGGGACAAAGCGCCTATGACTGACGGATAGATCTCAAAAAACACGATTTTCAGAAAAATGGTGATTAGACAGGAGCTACAAGTCAAAAGATACGGTCATTCAAAGTTCCTGCTCACCAAGCACCACGCACCGTTCGTGGTGCTTGGTGCGTGGTTGCGTGGAAAAGTGGATGTCTCAGTTAGTTCTCGGTTTCATACATCCGCACCAAGCATAAAACAAGGTTGCATGGTGCGAGCATGGTTGCGTGGTGCGAGTTTAGGGAGCATTTCTACAATAACAATCTCTTTAAGGGTAGTTAAATGATTTCGAAAAATGAGGGTATTTTTAACCAATTTCCCGTAGAAGTATTACGGAGTAATATCATTGATCTTGTGATCTACTAGAACCTTCATGAGTCACTAATCATCCCGGAATTGCAACCTGTTAATTGTTTTTTTAAAGCAGACACACACCATTTTTGTTCACGACGAGACTTTAGCTCACAATATCAAAATTTATACATTTCTTTGATACCGCTTGGCCTGAAGCCTTTCTTTGGTACCCGCTAATTGCTTTTACTCATCATTAATTAATTTAATGCATATAAAAAGATTCCAGTAAGTGCAAATTGTTATTTCTACATACAAATAAAAAGTTTATTAGTGGTATCAAAATTTTACAATTCACTTTGAATGTGATACAAGCATTTTTTTATGTTTATAGCTGTTAAATGTGTTAAGTTTTATCTCAATCATAATTAGGCAAAGTAGGCAAGTATAACTAAAAAGTCAATCACGTGAAAATTCACCCACTTTCAAGTTTCAACTCCGTCGTAAAAGATTTTTTTTTATTTATTCTGACCATGCAAAAAAATAATATAAAAAATGATGAGCAACGTTAAAGAAAATATTAAACATATCACGTTTCACTCGTGTGTATAGGAATTTAGGATCAAACCTTCACCAAATAACAACTTTCATATCTACGAAATTTATTTGTTGAAAAAGTCAACCAAATACGGAAACGTACATTACTTCATAATGTAACAACCAAAATTATTATTACTGTTATGATAATAATAATAATTGTGCAAGTATGGAACTACAATAATGCAAGTATGGATAGTCAATTTTGGTACAATTTTATAGTCAACTTGGGGTCACTTCCATAGTATCTTTTTGTAGTATAAATACCCATGAGTTATGCTTGTAAAGATGTACCATTTCTCACACTTACATCCATAGTGTTTCTTCCTTTCTCTCTTTACTCATATACTCTTGTTCTTAAGATTTTCAAAGTCTATATTCAAGAACCAATCCACTAAAGGTAGTTATAAGCCTACTGAATTATAACACGTTATCAGCACGAAGTGCTCCGTATAAACAAGGTTTATCTAAGCAAGTACAAGTCACTAATCAAGATAAATATTCAAGTCCGGCAGTACGCTGCTTCAGACCGGTGTACCCTGGGAACAGACGCAAAATCTGTTTAAGGGAATTGTGTCAAACACAAGCCCAGTTCAATCTTCAATTCGGTTAGATCGTTCTATCTTTTCGGTTTATGATTACATGATCATTATATGAATATTATGTTTGTGTAATCTGTATGTCTTTAGTTTCATATACACGTTTACTAACAATCTTAAACACACTCTTGTCCCTACGAAACTGAGTACTTATAACTTGTAACATAATATAGGTCGTTAGTTATATAACCAGATTGTGTGACTTATTATTCTGGGTAATAATTTTGATTTATATATACTGCATATATGTTGTGAATTTAATCTGCTGTTACCAGAATGTGAACATAACCTGCTGCTCGTATGCTGTCACGTATAACATATGATTTTGTTTTATTTAATGTGATTAAACATAGTTTGTTATTTGCATAAAAATAATAATCTGATGCTATAATATGCTTACCCGAAATATGATACTTCTGGGTGTATATTGGCATATCGGTTCCGAAAGCATATTAGGTGAAACATTATTTATAAAAAGTTGCCTTCATGATCTATTTATGGTCACAATGATGTATTGCATAAGGTAATATAATATAGTGTTAATATAAATTATTGGTCAATTTCTATGACCTGCTTTCTTATATGATATATTTATATTTTATTATTTTATTATATGTCTAATTGATTAGTTGCAACTAACTTGTTTGCACCTTTTTAGAAACTGTGTGTTAAACTAAATTACAAATCAATTAAACAATAATTTGTTTAATCATTCAGCGATATATGTATATATCTATGTGTTCTTGATTATAGTATTGAATTCTATTTTAGATATTAGATAGTGTCATATGCGAGTTGTTAAGATAATGCATAATAGTGACTATGTATGCTTCTTAACTATATGATATAAGGATATTATTGCCATTTAAGTCGTGGTTAATTCGGGTCATGATCTTATAAAATATATAACGAAATTGTTGACCGGATTGAAACTACTCCAATATTAAAATATAAATTCGGGTCATGATGTTATAGAGTGAACTTTATCATATTTAGTTTTATTTTGTGCGAATGTTGCCTGTTGATTATTTTATTTGGTTTTACAATATGAGATTAACACGGCGTGTATGCATAATTTTATGTCAAATTGCTTTATGGCGTTCATGTTCTATCAAATTAGAATTCAAGTGGTACACTTGGATCTTGTTATTTCTTATGTAATATAGTTGAACAGTATACATAAGAACATGTGCATATTTTAAACAGTACCCATAAAATCTCATTACTTTGTATTAAGTGGCTTATGAATGAACATTTGCTATGTAATCTGAGTAAAAGTCCAATTCGTTTACGTAATAATTGGCTATAATGTGTTAATATGCTATTACCAATTTTATATTTTGATATGAAATATAGTTTATATTTATATAAACTGGTTATAATATTGGATGACCATTTGAATGATAGTATATCCATTATGTTTATATGGATCATTGTATATTCTTTGTGACTATATAAATTTGAATTTGGTGTGTTTGTTTAAGTGATTTATGTTTCCTAAATTTACTTGGATGCTAAAGAGTAAACTTTGGTTAATCAACTTAATATATTGTTGATTATTGTTATGACCAATTATCGAATGGAATCGTAGCTACTAAGCACTTCATCGATCATGACCTATGATATTGCTATCACTGTTGTGACAGTAGCACCGATGTTAAAAGCAGTTATTTCTCATATTGAGAAAGATGTGAGAAGTTTACTGATGTGAACTTAAAGTGTTGGCAGTAAAAGATATTCTTTTAAGCTGGTCATGTTGAACCTTGCGAGGTTCTTGATCGAATCTTGCGAGGTTCTTGGCTGAACCACTCCCCAAATTAATGAAAGGGAAGATGATGCTCAAATTGTGAGCGTGATTAAAGTTTGGAATCATTTGAATTCCTTGTACGTAACTATTTCTTGAATACATGAACATCTTATTTAGCTCTACAAATAAGTCCCAAAAGAAAAGAAAACGAGAGTGAATCTGTTGAAAAATCTTAATTAAATAAACCATGAGCTACCTTGAGACTTGAATGGTTTGAATTTTCTAAGATTCCTAGCTTGTTATGTATCACTCATAAATAAATGGTTTTAGACCATAACGCATATGATTAAAAGCGCATATGATAAAAAGCACATATGATGATTAATGAAAACCACATATGGTGATTAATGAAAAACCATTAATTAAAAGCACATATGGTGATTAATGAAAAGCACATATGGTGATTAATGAAAAGCACATATGGTGATTAATGAAAAGCACATATGGTGATTAATGAAAAATACATTGAGAAAGAATCACCAATGTTTCTTGAAAGAATTCAAGGTGATATATATGGGGACATGCAAATTTACATGCTGCGATATTATTTCACTTTTGACAAAGTGCAACTCATAAATATTCTCCCCTACAACTTGATTTTGGCCGAGAGCTAAATATTTCCCACCATTAGAACATTTGATTGTGCAGTGTATATTCTAGTTACACAACCACAACGCACTAAAATGGGTCCTCAAAGGAGGATGGGGATATATATATATGTTAAATATGAAACATCTTCAATTATAAGATATATTGAACCTATAACGGATAATGTTTTTACAGCACGTTTTGATGATTATCATTGTTCCCTAGATTAGGGAGAGAAATGAAAAATAAAGAAAAGGATGTTTCATGGTGTGAACATAAATTAATGTATCTTGATCATCGCACAAAAGAATGCGAAAAGAAAGTTAAAAAAATAATGCATATGCAAGAACTTGCAAATAAATTACCTGATGCATTTACAGATACAAAAAGGAGTGACTAAATCATGTATACCAGCAGTAAATGCTTCAGCTAGAATTGAAATTCTAAAAGTTGGAAATGTCACTCATGAGTCTTTGCCACGCCTGAAACGTGGGAGACCAATTGGTTCCAAAGATAAAAATCCTCGAAAAGAAAAATCAGCTGATAATGAGGTAAAAGAAAGTGTTCAAGAAGAACCACAAATCAATATTCCTTCTGCAGAGGGTATTGATAAATGTAAATACATAAATTGCAATAAATTATGCAATAATATGGAATCGAAATGGAATGACAAATATTGATGAGAATTTTTCATATAATGACATCATGAATAAAGATGATGAGCTGAAACCAAAATCTGTCATTGAATGTCAAAATAGACATGACTATATACGAGCTGAATTAGAATTGCTCAATAAAAGAAAAGTTTTCGGATAAATCATTTTCACTTTAAAGATGTGAAACGTATGGGACACAAATGAATTTTTACCCGAAAAGGAAATGAGAAAAATGAAGTTACAAGGTAAAGCTATACTTGTAACTCAAGATTTTTCTCAAAGACCAGGAATTGATTATGAGGAAACTTATTCTCCTGTTATGGATGCAATTACTTTTAGATACTTAATCATCCTGGCAGTTTCTAAAAATTTAGAAATGCATCTCATGGATGTTGTGACTGCTTATCTATATGGATCACTTGATAGTGATATATATATATATGAAGATACCTGAAAGATTTAAGGTATCAGAAGCAACCAATGCAAAACTTAAAGAAATGTACTCAATCAAGTTACAAAGGTCTTTATATGGGTTGAAACAATCGGGTTGCATGTGGTATAAACGATTAAGTGATTACTTGATAAGCAAAGGGTATACAAATAATTATATTTGCCCATGTGTATTCATTAAGAAAACAACATCCGGATATGTGATCATAGCTGTTTATGTCGATGATCTTAACATCATAGGTACAAATAAAGAGATCCATGAAGCCATTCAACTTCTAAAGAAAGAATTTGAAATGAAAGATCTCGGAAAAACCAAGTATTACCTTGGTTTACAAATTGAGCATATGCCTAATGGTTTACTTGTACATCAAACAACATATACTGAAAAGATTTTGAAACATTTTAATATGGACAAGACAAAACCATTAAGTACTCCTATGGTTGTTAGATCACTCAATGTTGAAGCTGATCCATTTCGTCCATGTGAAGATCATGAAGATATTCTGGGACCAGAAGTACCATAACTTAGGGCAATTGGAGCTCTTATGTATATCTTACAAATTATACAAGACCTGACATTTCTTTTGCAGTTAATTTGTTGGTAAGGTTCAGCTCTGCTCCTACCAAAAGACACTGGAATGAGATCAAACACATATTTCGATACCTTCGAGGAACTACCGATTTAGGATTATTTTATTCTAACGAATCAAAACAAGTTTTGGTTGGTTATGCAGATGCAGGTTATTTATCTGATCCACATAAAGCTAAATCTCAAACTGGATATGTATTCCTAAATGGAGGTACTGCAATATCATGGCGTTCTAAAAAACAAACACTTGTTGCAACATCATCAAATCATGCCGAAGTGATTGCATTACATGAAGCTACTTGGGAATGTTTTTGGTTGAGATCAATGACACAACTCATTACTTATTCTTGTGGACTAGAACCCGATAAAAGTCCAACATCTATCTATGAAGATAATGCAGCTTGCATAGCACAAATGAAAGAATGATATATCAAAAGTGACCGAACAAAACACATACCTCCTAGATTCTTCTCATACACTCAAGACATCATTAAGGACAACTAGATTGAAATGATATATGTTCAATCCATCAAAACTCTGCTGATCTTTTCACCAAAACACTTTCAACTGCTATTTTCAGAACGCATGTTCACAATATTGGCATGAGGCAAGTTCAAAAGATGTAACAGCTCAGCAATGTCTACTTGAGGGGGAGTCAACTATATGCTGCACTCTTTTTCCCTTAGCTAAAGTTTTTATCCCACTGGGTTTTTCTTTGGCCAAGGTTTTTAACGAGGCAGTAACTTACAGTTGATCTTTAACAAACAAAATTGCTATCCAAGGGGGAGTGTTATGATAATAATAATAATTGTGCAAGTATGGAACTACAATAATGCAAGTATGGATAGTCAATTTTGGTACAATTTTATAGTCAACTTGGGGTCACTTCCATAGTATCTTTTTGTAGTATAAATACCCATGAGTTATGCTTGTAAAGATGTACCATTTCTCACACTTACATCCATAGTGTTTCTTCCTTTCTCTCTTTACTCATATACTCTTGTTCTTAAGATTTTCAAAGTCTATATTCAAGAACCAATCCACTAAAGGTAGTTATAAGCCTACTGAATTATAACAATTACGAATGTTATTGACAACTTTTAGGGTTGTCAATAAGAGATTAAAATATGCAAGATATACCGTAATATAATCAACCACTTTTTAGAAAATAACTACTCATGTACCATCATTTCTAGCATGTTTTAATTTGTTAATGACAACTCTAAGCATTTTTCTAAATTTAATAATTTAACAAGACTAATTGATATTTGACATGAAAATTAATAATGGGATTGGAATCTCATTATGTCACCAATTCAAAACCCTGCCATTTTCTCAATCTCGAAGTATAAATATCATATTTAACAGTAATTAGGCATAACTTTTATCAAAATAATTGCAACTTAATGACGAATTGGATTTGACTATCTTGATCCCTCCAAATAGAATAGAAATAATTAATTGAATAACTAAATAAATAAATACAGTAGAATAACAGTGTGAACTGGCTGCCGAAATTGTATTGGATTCCGTGGGTTAAACGGGGCCTCACTTTGAATTCAATTACAATTTTTTTAACGCCAAATTTTCGCATCGAATATTCTCATTTGCCACACATGCTAAGTAGGAAACTCCAAGGATTGACCCGGGTTGCTTGGCAAATAATCGCGGATTCCGGGTTACTTGACAATTAATCGAGAAAAAATCCTGAAAAAAACATCTCCTTATCGGAATTGCAGAATTGAACCCGAGTTGCTTGACAACTAATCGTGAGTCCCCTACTAAAGCTTGAAAATCACTCGGTCAATGCCTCACCGGTCCCTCCTACTAACTACAATTTGAGGGGTTTCCTTTCACACACACACACACACACACACACACACACAATGAATAACTGTGTGAAAGCTCACATAGGAAAACTAAGAAGAGGAACAATCAAATTTAGATAGAAAACAAATTTGTAACAAACTTGTATCAACTAGATTACGTCATCACAATCACGGCATAAATAATTTAAGCATTCTAATTATACACACAATGAAAATGAAATCATGAATCAAAATCGAAATGAAAATTAAGAAATAGGACGCTTGCCAGGATTATCAGCAGCTTTTAGAGTTTTATCAATGAGTTTACGAGCATGATTGCTTCGGATCTGAACCCTAACACTGTTCGTTTTATCCATTTTCACGTACACCTTCTTCGATTTCTTCCGCTTCAACGCCTTCACCTTCGATTTTATCGTTTCCATTAAATTCCCAAACTGATTCGTCATTATTATTGATCTCCTTTATCGTTAGATTGTTTATTAATTCAAAGAGAGATCCTATATACATACATATCTATATATATGCATGTATCTATAACTGAAATTAAGAGCGAAGTAAAAGGAATAAAATGAAAAGCAAGCCCGGTAATCTGTGCTGCGTTTTAGCTATTTATGGAATCCGTTGCGTATCTACCTGATTTAATTCACTACTTATTTAGTTAATTAAAAATAAATATAAAAAGTTTATTTAGGTCCTTGTAGAATGGTGAAATGTCATATTGGGTGCTTACTTTTGTTAAAAACTTTAGAAGGGCACGGAGTTGTTATTACTCACAAGTCACAGGTGTGTTGTCGAATATTGTGACGCTAATTATTTGTTAGATTGGGTGACTAACAACGTCTTTACAATTGCTTACTCGAACTAACAATTAACATTATTTTTTTGATTATATTTTCATGACTTAATTATCATATCTTATAAGAATATTTAATATAGTTGTAGAAGACGTATTTGTTGCAAGTTTTAAACGGTTATAATTAAACAAAATATCACATTAATCGAATACGTACAAAGACACTTGGTCTTTAGGGGGTTTTCCCAACCTTCGATGATGTGCTACAAACATCGTCGCGAAATGAATTTCCTCCTAACATAATGATAATAGTAATAGTAATATAATAGAAGCTGCCAAGATAGATTTGCGACTTAAATTTCCTGATAAATTAAATGGGAAACTAGTTTCAATCAGGTTAATAAATTCTGCGCTCAACGAACAAAACTTATTGCACTAAAGTCAAACGGTCCATCTACGCTACAAAGACACTTGGTCAATAAGACAGCAATGGCATGTCAATTTTGTCACATATTGATTTCATTTTCAGCATGTTACTATGTTAGGCTATAAATTTCACATTCAATAATCTTCCAAATCAAGATTAAGTTATTTAAAACAAAAGTAATGAAAAAGTCAACCTAAAGACTTGATATAACATGTAAAAGAATATTTTTCAAAATGTTTAAACATATACTTCTTGTAAACGTACTCACGTGGATTCTTCGAATAATCCAGAATTACAAACCACGATATGCACTTCCGTAAAAAATCATACAATCGATCAACTCATAATCGAGTGAAGTTTCCCTATTCTTTGTAAGAACCAATGAACCTGCAAATTATTAATTTTTAAAAGAGATGAAGTGGAATCTTTAAAAATTGTTATGTTAATGTATAATGGAGCCATGGAGGCTTACCTAAGAGCTATTACGAATTAGTTAATGGCTGAGAATCAGACCATAACATTGCTGTTGCTAAAAGAGTAACTGTTGCCGTTTCAACCCGAAGGTGATGTGGCCCAAGCCCAACTGCTGTTGCTCCTGCTTTTAGTATCGACGTTAATTCTGCTTCTGTAAAGTCTGTAAATATAATAATTATAATTTAGTCAGCCATCAGTGTGGTTGAAAAGTTTCAGGATTGAGAAAGTTAAAAAACGTTGACCAACCATCGACTTTAGTAAGCACTAAATAAAATGGTACATCTCTTATCTTACTTTTAATAAAATTATTAAATTATTATCAATTGCAAAATGTAATTAATATTGATAACCAAAAGGAAGGGTTCAAAGTCTCGTATGCATACTAACCGCCTTGAGGGCCAATAATAATTGAGCCAACAGACTCTCTTCGGGACAAAGCCAAAGCATTTAAAACTGGTGTAGCCTCTGCTGCAGCTATAAAAGATAGTTTTGATTGTGAAACCCAAGGAATGAAATTGTGGAAAAATTAGCGTCAAAGTTCAAAACTAAGAAATTGACGACATATTAAGAGAATTTCAGACTCTACATAATTCTAAAATCAAGAAAGAAAACTATTGATTTTAATCATTCTATGTTTATATGATACAAGACATCAGACCTACCACACACACCACCAATACAAGTGACTTACAATAGGTAAGAGGCCACCAACTTTTAACGGAGGGTTCAAAGTCATTTCATGCAGTCGTTGACCTACAATATGCTTTGCTAATTTAGTATAATGAGCTAAAAAAGCATGAAGAATAGGATAATTATGCACATAATGATCATAATTTGAAAAATGTGTAAAGAACTTTCTAAATGGTCATGATCCTTGTTATACATTATATGTGTTGGGAAATTACGGTCTCACTAATTCCCACCACCCGGCTCAACAATAATAGTAAAAAAATAAGAACAATACACAACACAAGATTTAATGTGGAAACTCCAAAACAGGAGAAAAACCACCGGCCCCCAAAGAGAGAAATACACTATATCACAAATTGTTACAATGATATAGACGACTCTCTTAAGCCAACCACACTCTCCAAAATATTTAACTAATACAACTCTCAAACAAGGGTAAGAAAGAAAGAAATAAACAAATACTTAAAGTGTATTGATTTGTGCAATTTGGAAGTGAAACTTAGCCCTCCTTTTATAACCAAGTCATCCACTTCCCACTTCTTCCTCCCACCTATGTGGGATAACATCCTTCATAAATACTATGCAACCATATCCAATTCTTCTAACCAAAACTATAACCAGCAAATCTCCACCTTTTGGATAGAAGAAGATAATCATGCTCCCACATTGCAAGGATAACCGATGTAGACGCTTCCTCGACGACAACTTCAAGATCCTCATCTCCATGTCGCTGATATTATCTCTAAACCAAGAAATAAAATTTGCATCTTCATCGAACATTGTCAAGACCCGACAATCATTGTCATAACACACAATCATAACTCTAAACAGAATTATCATACTCCACCATAAAGAGTATAGCACTTAGAATATCACATTCCAAGCATTTTATATCGGCACATATTGTATACCTAGCTGAACTGTTATGGTGCAACTTCCTGTTTGGCTTTCCCTGGAAGTTTCATCAGCTACAACATCCGTTTCCACCACACAACCTGCATAAACGCCAAACCAATGCCTATGTGCAATTGTGGAACCGCTAACGAATATCCCTTTCCAAGGTGGCGCGGACACACCATGAGGATGACGTGACTTTAGAAGAATTCGTCACTCTCTGTAACGACGAAGACAATGTTAGCATCTTTGGAGTCATTTGCCGGATTAGCTCCACCTGGACAATTAACCCTTACATGCCTAGTATTCCCGCACTTCTAGCATGTCAGATTCTTTCTAGAGTTTCTCTTCTGCCTATCCGAACACAACAGTACCGTATCTTCTGATGAAGAGACTCCGTTACCTTCCAATCTTTTCTCCTCGGATAGGAGCTTGCTAGTAACATCTTCAAACTTCAACGTTTCTTTCCCGTACATTAGAATAGGTTTCATGTGCTCATAGGATGATGATAAAGATAATATCAACGTCAAAGCTTTATCTTCATCATCCGTTTTAACTCCAATAGCCTCCAGTTCCGAAACAATACCGTTAAGAATACTTAGATGATCTGAAATCTTTGAACCCCCATCCATACGCAGAGTATGAAATTGTTCTTTAAGACACAACCGATTTGAGATGCCCTTGCCCTGGTACAACTGCTCTAGTTTAACCCAAAGCTCCTTTGACGTTGATAACCCGTGCACATTTGCAAGCACGTTCTTTGCAAGACACAAACGAATCGCACTTGCTGCCCTCAACTCCATATTGTGATAACCCGGAAAATTTCTGATTAAATTTAAACTAAACTTCGACTGTTTCTGACGATTCACGAACGAATAATTTTAATATATATATATATATATATATATATATATATATATATATATATATATATATATATATATATATATATATATATATATATATATATATATATATATAAACTTGACTTAATTGTTATAACAAAAAAAAATGTAAAACTTTATACAAAATAATATTGTTGTTATATTATTACTTTATTATTATTACTAGTATTATTGTTATCATTATTTATTATAATTTATAATAAAATTATGATTACTATTATTTATTCATTATCATTATTAAAATAAGTATTATTATAAAAATATCATTTATTATTAACATAATTATTAATAAATATCATTATTCTTGTTATTTATATTAGTATTCTTATATAAAAAGCATTATTATTATTATTATTATTATTATTATTATATATAATTATTATTAATTTGTATTATTATTAATATAATTATTAATTATTAAACTTAATAAAATCAAAATACCTAAATTAGGTAAGATCACTATATATTTTTTAAATAATCATGAATCATCATTTTCTTTTTTTCTTTTTTCTACTATCTGCTTTTTATATTTTTTTATAAAAAAAAAAACTAGGTATTTAATTAGCTTCTTATTCATTTGTGATTCAACATCCACACATACTCCATTATTCAATCAGATACAAACAAGTTAGATTTTAGGTCATGATCTTTTAATTTTTTATAAATCATGATCTGCTTTATATCTGCTTTTTAATTTTTTTATATTATTTTTTCTCTCCTCCTTGAATTGAATTAGTCGACCACATATGTCTATATAATGAACGATTCCTTCATAATATTACACAAGTTATTCGATTATCCACTTCCATTATCAATGTTAAACCCTTTTAGCTTTTGTCTGATTGAAATTAAATAGAATTTCAGAAAATAAAGCTTTTATATCTGTTCTTGATCCATTTTGCCAAAATCTCGAAACCAAATTTTATTTCAAAAACTGGAAATGCATTGTTGTTAGGAATCGTCTACTCAAACTAACTGCAAAGTTTCAAATTCCAATTCATAGTATCGAGTTCTAATTTTGAAGTCAAACTTTAAAAACAAAAAGTCAACCGAAGTGTTCATCCAAAAATTCGAATTCGTTTTACTGTTTCTGTTACAATTGATGATTTGAGAAGATTCTAGGAATGATTTAAAACCTTTTTCATTTAGGAATCGGGAGCTAAAACGTTTTTAAAATAGAAATCAATATTTTTTTTTAAAAAGAAGTAGTGACAGCAGCAGGCTGTTATGGTTTTTTTTATTTTTTTTATTTTTTATTTTTTTTAAAACACTATGATTCATGATACGTTTTTAAAAAAAAAAATCCTAAAGCCAAATAAAAGATTTCGTGGTTAGGATAGGAATTTAATATTGGTTGATTCGATTCAGTTTTGAGGAGAAGAAGAAATATAAACAGATTTACAAACGGGATAAATAAAATTTGTTTGGGTATAATAAAAGAAAAGCAGTAGTAGTTGAGTGGTTTGAGGAGTGTTCGGGTTATCAAGAGGTCACGGGTTCGAGTCCCAGTTGAGGCATATTTTTTTTAGAGCTTTAAAGGTAGTTTCTTTATCAAAATTATTATTATTGTTACTAGTATTATTATTATTATTAAAAGTATTATTATTAGTAATACTAGTATTATCATTATAATTATTAGTATTATCATTATAATTAGTATTATCATTATAATTATTATTATTATTATTTATATCATGATTATTATTATTATTATTATGAAAATAACACAATTTATTAATGTTAGTATTAGTATCATTTTATAATTAATAATACTATTATTATCATTTTTAACATAAGTGTAATTATTAATATTAGTATTATTATTATTAAAAATTATTACCGTTATTATCATTTTACAAAAATTATCGTTTTTACTATTATTAAAACTATCATCTTTACTTTTTAATTATTAGTAAAACTATTATTTGTATTAAAATTTCTATTATTACCATTATTATTATAATTATTAGTAAATCATTATTATCGAAACTATCATTTTTACTAATAAATATTTTGTACATCGAATACGCTTATTTCATATACTACAATTATATTTCATATAATTATATATCAAACATATTAACATTTTTATATAAATATTCATATATAACAAATTAGGTATTTTTAATATAATACTAACCAAATATATATTAATATAACTATATAAATATTTATCATTTTAAATACATATACACAAATTTAAATATACATAATATATAATATAAGTTATAATATGTGAAATTGTTCAATTATGATTACATGTTTTAATATATATAAAACTGATATAGGTTCGTGAATTCAAGGACAACTCCGCACTTGTTCAGTACCATCATATACATATTTACTACAAACTATCGTATCATATTGTGAGTTCATCTGCTCCCTTTTTATCTATATTTTTGGGCTGAGAATACATGCACTATTTTTATAAACTGTTTTACACGTTAGACACAAGTGCTCAAAACTTATCTGCTGGATACGTACTTTGTCATGCTAAATCCCTGCCGTAATATCGTTAATTGCTGAGGTATAAGATGCAAGCTTAGTTATTGTGAGTAGCGCTACTGAGAGTGACGTCTCTAGTCAGTTGACCGTTGGTCTTTAACTACATAATAATGATTCAACGACATGAATAACAAGTGTCACGGAGTAACTTTTGTCTAGTAGCAATATTACAAACAGCAACTCTTTGGATTGATATATTTGGTATCAATCAACTTTAAACTGAAATCTTGTGGTCTAATGCTATACTGAATTATTGATTTATGATAAACCTATGAACTCACTCAACCTCGTGTTGACTTTTTAAAGCATGTTTATTCTCAGGTACTTAAATATTGCTTCCGCTGTATATCTGCTGCTTTGATGATGATTGCTTGCTATGCTTGGAGTCTTCATTACATATCATATCAATTAAAGACATTTAATGCTCTAAATACAATGTATTCTATTTATCTTCCGCTGCAAAACTCAATAAAACTTCTCATTTAGAGTCGTTCTCGTTTATACAACTGTGATTTGATATAATTAGTCACAAATACCCCAGACCCTATTTGGGGGTGTGACAGAAATGGTATCAGAGCAGTGTTGTTGTTGAGAACCAGGATTGCATTTTATGTGTGCCTTATACAATTAGGTACCTTAGCAATGTAGGACTACAACTTTCCTTGACCATAGTACCTCTAATTGTTGCCTTTAATTGTTAAATGCTACACTATACCTTAGAAACTTTGCTTATTAAATTCTTTAATCTTCCTTAGAATGCCAAGCCAATCTAAGAATTCTGCTCACTCTCCTAAGTACTATCCAATTTCGCCACCACATTTAAATGCAACACCATTCTCGACATTCCGTTGTCATCTATCATGGTTTTGTGTATTACATATGTATTACATGAAATGTTAACAATTATTAGTGAAATCTCTACTATTCATATTCATTACTTTCAAAATCTTTGCTTTCTCGTTATTTTTAATCATTGAATTTTATTGACGAGTGGCATCTACGAAACTCTTGAATGAAAGGGTTTAGATTACCGATTTAAAGGATCCTATAGCTTAAGCCCCTAGACCTAAATAGGCCACTACGAATTGAAAGTCTTTAATCGAAAGTATATCTATCAATCCTTGTTGGAAATCATTTGCTTAATAATTAAAGTCTCGACACGTCATACTGCGATTATTGCATAGATAATGTACAGACAAATTCATATCTTATCATATCTATCCCAGTAAACTTTGTCTACCACTTTTTCTAAATTTCCTCCGTAAATTACGGAAATCTTTTTGTTATATATACGTATTCAAGGAGACGAATATATTATTCAGCATCCAACACTCATTTCATATCAAACCCTACTCCAAACACATAATATGGATTTCTCGAACTCTTCGAGCTCCAATGGCAGCGTAACCGGAACAAACGAACCAATCAGCCATCATATTTTCTGGATGAATTGGGGATAGGTTCGTAGCCGACTCAATCAATGGAGGCAAGAAGAAGGTGATCCCTTCCACCAACCGAATTCATCACTTAGCGAAGAACCTGAAGCACTTACCGGTGAACCAGTACGAAACACCATTTTCTCTCTTCTTTCCAGGGTATCCCGTCACGATTATATAATATCGAAGATTTTAGATCTTATTCATGAAATGTCCCGTTCTTATTGATTAAAAACGTTCCATATTAATTGATTTCGTTGCGAGGTTTTGACCTCTATATGAGACGTTTTTCAAAGACTGCATTCATTTTTAAAACAAACCATAACCTTTATTTCATAAATAAAGGTTTAAAAAGCTTTACGTAGATTATCAAATAATGATAATCTAAAATATCCTGTTTACACACGACCATTACATAATGGTTTACAATACAAATATGTTACATCGAAATCAGTTTCTTGAATGCAGTTTTTACACAATATCATACAAACATGGACTCCAAATCTTGTCCTTATTTTAGTATGCAATAGCGGAAGCACTTAGTATTCACCTGAGAATAAACATGCTTTAAACGTCAACAAAAATGTTGGTGAGTTATAGGTTTAACCTATATGTATCAAATCGTAACAATAGACCACAAGATTTCATATTTCAATACACATCCCATACATAGAGATAAAAATCATTCATATGGTGAACACCTGGTAACCGACATTAACAAGATGCATATATATAAGAATATCCCCATCATTCCGGGACACCCTTCGGATATGATATAAATTTCGAAGTACTAACGCATCCGGTACTTTGGATGGGGTTTGTTAGGCCCAATAGATCTATCTTTAGGATTCGCGTCAATTAGGGTGTCTGTTCCCTAATTCTTAGATTACCAGACTTAATAAAAAGGGGCATATTCGATTTCGATAATTCAACCATAGAATGTAGTTTCACGTACTTGTGTCTATTTTGTAAATCATTTATAAAACCTGCATGTATTCTCATCCCAAAAATATTAGATTTTAAAAGTGGGACTATAACTCACTTTCACATATTTTTACTTCGTCGGGAAGTAAGACTTGGCCACTGGTTGATTCACGAACCTATAACAATATATACATAGAGTGGTAATTGGTGAGTGGTGAGTGGGGTTAAAAGGAGTTCTAGTTAGTTGACTAGCTCATGGTAGAAGTTAAAATTGATTAGTCATACATGACATAATCAAGAGTGGAATCCCATGCTAGTTCCTATTGGTATATACTCATAGTAAGTACGTTTTGAAGCTGTGTATAATACGGGTAAGAATTCGACTAGAATTCTTGATGAAAGAAAAGAATGGAAAAGTAATTGTAACCATTTTTGTTAAGTATGAGTGTTTTGATATATGTCTTGAAGTCTTCCAAAAGTATTTTAATACATCTAAATACACTACATGTATATACATTTTAACTGAGTCGTTAAGTCACCGTTAGTCGTTACATGTAAGTGTTGTTTTGAAACCTTTAAGTTAACGATCTCAATTAATGTTGTTAACCCATTGTTTATTATATCTAATAAGATGTTAAATTATTATATTATCATGATATTATGATAAATTAATATATCTTAATATGATATATATACATTTAAATTTCGTTACAACGATAATCGTTACATATATGTCTCGTTTCGAAATCCTTAAGTTAGTAGTCTTGTTTATATGTATATAACTCATTGTTAATATACTTATGGAGATAATTACTTATGATAATCTCATGTTAACCATATGTATATCCATATATATATATCGTCATGTCGTTTTTACAAGTTTTAACGTTCGTGAATCGCCGGTCAACTTGGGTGGTCAATTGTCTATATGAAACATATTTCAATTAATCAAGTCTTAACAAGTTTGATTGCTTAACATGTTGGAAACATTTTATCATGTAAATATCAATCTCAATTAATATATATAAACATGGAAAAGTTCGGGTCACTACAATTCACCCCCTTGTTCAAACCGCCAATCATCCCAGAATAGTAGAAGAAGTCAATGAGCTTCGCGCTCGAGTGGTGGCTATGGAGAATATGGTGCGAATTCTACAAGCATCAGCAGCACCAGCAGCATAACCAGCACCACCAGTACCATCATCACCACCAATAACAACATCCGCATCCCACACTTCAACATCACACTCGGTACCTCGGATATCAACATCATACGCCCCATAGATACCAAGAAATATTAGTAATAATGAGTTAAGATGTATTGACTCATTCTTCGTGAAGAATTATATATGTATACTTTATATATACATATATATATATATATATATATATATATATATATATATATATATATATGTATATATATATATATATGTATATATATATATATATATATATATATATATATATATATATATATGTATATATATATGATTTGGAACAATAATAAATCTTGTCGTACTAAGAAATTACGTGTGAATCTCAACTAGTATGTACTACTTGGTTAATTCATATCACTAATATGCTATGATGTACACCCTTCGTTAATGACTTAACAATTGTTAATCACTGCTTCAACACAATAAACTCCATTTCATAATAAATCAAGTGTAACGATGAATGTATTGATTCATAACTTCATTAGCGAAATATTTCGCGACAATTATGAAATCTCTAAGGTTTTGGAGATTATTCATTCTCGTTTCAACCGTAAATCAAATGAGTTTAATATTATATTAACTCATGATTACATCTAAAGGAAAATATATATGTACGTATATTTTCATAAAAACTGTAATTAAAACTCTTTTGTACAAACTGTTAATTGTAAAAATATTTTAACGGGTAGGTAATACCCGAGAAATATTTATATCTCACATTAATATGTTACATTGTACATTCTTCAATTCTGATTCAATAAGTCAGTAACTATACTACTTACATTCACAAGATATATGTATCTGTTCACTAAAGAACAACCACTACATATTTTGACATATCAGAATCCAATCAAAGCTTTAGCAAGTGTTATCTTCCTAAAAGATCACTACATTCTTGAATTATATTCATTCGCATTCTGTGATGAATTATCACATCAAACCACCGAAATTATCATTTACGACATTTCTTCGACAACTGTTAGATCCATTGATGGATACATCTTACGCTTAAACACTTCAAATTCAAAATTCTTAAAAACATCCTTTGTATCCTGACGATCACAATCAGCGTTTAATCATCTAAAAATGAAATTTATTGAAACCATCTCGGATTGATAACCGATGATTCAAATATAGCTGCATTAAATGCAGAGGAAACAGCAAAATTGTAGAAGGTCTTAAGGGCCAAAAGTTTGATAATAAAGAATGGTACAAACTCAGATTTGGAAGTGGAAAACCGATTGAGCAAACTATGAAGGAGGCTGTGGACAAATCACAAGGACGAAACCTATACTCAAGGAATTCAGATGATTCGATTTCTGATGGAAATTACAGAATACATATAATCTCCTTAAGCATTCTAAATCCTTACAGAAGAATTTTTCTCATTTGATCTTAGAAAATTCTAAGATATCATCGTATCTTTCGTTATAAATATCCTCTATATTTCTGAAGATATCTTCATAATGATTCTTGTCTGCAATTAATTATCTCTTTGCGATATCTTTATTACATTATAAAGGAAACTGTTTTAGTTTCTATATTCTGTCAAATTCAAGTTTAAATTTTGAAGTAGTGTTGGGAATTGAAGCATGAGTTAGTATAATATAATGGCGTCAGGCCAACGTGATTATATTACAGTAAGTCATGCTAAATTTTTAATGGAAGATGATGATTCATAGACTTTATAATCATCATTTTCCATGTTACACGACTCTTACATTCTACTTAAATCTCTAAACATATCAAGAACATATTTTCTTGATAGTTCTATCTTTTCCGGATATTCTGGTAATTTGACAAATCAAATCGTGCTATTACCTTTCCTTTCTACTTTATATATTATGATCATTCGAAACTTCATACCTACGAATTCTGAACCATTACTTGCTTTACAAAAGCATGAAGCTTCGACGTATAAGGGAAAATATAAAGCCCGATAACAACACTGAAATTACAAACCGTGTATTTCAATGCGTATAGCAATATAAAGACAAGGGAGAACTAAAAACACAATAAATCCTAAAGCATAGTAGAAGTAAATAGACTCCTTTGGTGGGAGTTGGAAAAGAATGATGATTGTGGCGATAACCAATATAAGGTCAAGAACAAGAACTGGATTAAGCATATTAACAAATCTTTTGGAAGTATGAATTAAAGAAGAAAGTACAGAAGTGGTGAAGATAATGAAACGGAAGATGCTAATTTATAGCGAAATTCCAGACACAGCAATCGAGGCAATTCACCGCATTTAATCAAAGAAAATTCCAATTTCGGTAAATACCGGAAAATCAAATCTTATAGATTACGAAGAGTGGTAATTGGTGAGTGGTGAGTGGGGTTAAAAGGAGTTCTAGTTAGTTGACTAGCTCATGGTAGAAGTTAAAATTTATTAGTCATACATGACATAATAAAGAGTGGAATCCCATGCTAGTTCCTATTGGTATATACTCATAGTAAGTACGTTTTGAAGCTGTGTATAATACGGGTAAGAATACGACTAGAATTCTTGATGAAAGAAAAGAATGGAAAAGTAACTGTAACCATTTTCGTTAAGTATGAGTGTTTTGATATATGTCTTGAAGTCTTCCAAAAGTATTTTAATACATCTAAATACACTACATGTATATACATTTTAACTGAGTCGTTAAGTCATCGTTAGTCGTTACATGTAAGTGTTGTTTTGAAACCTTTAAGTTAACGATCTCAATTAATGTTGTTAACCCATTGTTTATTATATCTAATGAGATGTTAAATTATTATATTATCATGATATTATGATATATTAATATATCTTAATATGATATATATACATTTAAATGTCGTTACAACGATAATCGTTACATATATGTCTCGTTTCGAAATCCTTAAGTTAGTAGTCTTGTTTATATGTATATAACTCATTGTTAATATACTTATGGAGATACTTACTTATCATAATCTCATGTTAACCATATGTATATCCATATATATATCGTCATGTCGTTTTTACAAGTTTTAACGTTCGTGAATCGCCGGTCAACTTGGGTGGTCAATTGTGTATATGAAACATATTTCAATTAATCAAGTCTTAACAAGTTTGATTGCTTAACATGTTGGAAACATTTTATCATGTAAATATCAATCTCAATTAATATATATAAACATGGAAAAGTTCGGTTCACTACAGTACCTACCCGTTAAATAAATTTCGTCCCGAAATTTTAAGCTGTTGAAGGTGTTGACGAATCTTCTGGAAATAGATGCGGGTATTTCTTCTTCATCTGATCTTCACGCTCCCAGGTGAACTCAGGTCCTCTACGAGCATTCCATCGAACCTTAACAATTGGTATCTTGTTTTGCTTAAGTCTTTTAACCTCACGATCCATTATTTCGACGGATTCTTCGATGAATTGGAGTTTTTCGTTGATTTGGATTTCATCTAACGGAATAGTGAGATCTTCTTTAGCAAAACATTTTTTCAAATTCGAGACGTGGAAAGTGTTATGTACAGCAGCGAGTTGTTGAGGTAACTCAAGTCGGTAAGCTACTGATCCGACACGATCAATAATCTTGAATGGTCCAATATACCTTGGATTTAATTTCCCTCGTTTACCAAATTTCTTTCCAAGGTGCAACTTTAAGCATGACCATCTCTCCAATTTCAAATTCTATATCTTTTCTTTTAATGTCAGCGTAGCTCTTTTGTCGACTTTGGGCGATTTTCAACCGTTGTTGAATTTGGATGATCTTCTCGGTAGTTTCTTGTATAATCTCCGGACCCGTAATCTGTCTATCCCCCACTTCACTCCAACAAATCGGAGACCTGCACTTTCTACCATAAAGTGCTTCAAACGGCGCCATCTCAATGCTTGAATGGTAGCTGTTGTTGTAGGAAAATTCTGCTAATGGTAGATGTCGATCCCAACTGTTTCCGAAATCAATAACACATGCTCGTAGTATGTATTCAAGCGTTTGTATCGTCCTTTCGCTCTGCCCATTAGTTTGTGGATGATAGGCAGTACTCATGTCTAGACGAGTTCCTAATGCTTGCTGTAATGTCTGCCAGAATCTTGAAATAAATCTGCCATCCCTATCAGAGATAATAGAGATTGGTATTCCATGTCTGGAGACGACTTCCTTCAAATACAGTCGTGCTAACTTCTCCATCTTGTCATCTTCTCTTATTGGCAGGAAATGTGCTGATTTGGTGAGACGATCAACTATTACCCAAATAGTATCAAAACCACTTGCAGTCCTTGGCAATTTAGTGATGAAATCCATGGTAATGTTTTCCCATTTCCATTCCGGGATTTCGGGTTGTTGAAGTAGACCTGATGGTTTCTGATGCTCAACTTTGACCTTAGAACACGTCAAACATTCTCCTACGTATTTAGCAACATCGGCTTTCATACCCGGCCACCAAAAATATTTCCTGAGATCCTTGTACATCTTCCCCGTTCCAGGATGTATTGAGTATCTGGTTTTATGAGCTTCTCTAAGTACCATTTCTCTCATATCTCCAAATTTTGGTACCCAAATCCTTTCAGCCCTATACCGGGTTCCGTCTTCCCGAATATTAAGATGTTTCTCCGATCCTTTGGGTATTTCATCCTTTAAATTTCCCTCTTTTAAAACTCCTTGTTGCGCCTCCTTTATTTGAGTAGTAAGGTTATTATGAATCATTATATTCATAGATTTTACTCGAATGGGTTCTCTGTCCTTCCTGCTCAAGACATCGGCTACCACATTTGCCTTCCCCGGGTGGTAACGAATCTCAAAGTTGTAATCATTCAATAATTCAATCCACCTACGCTGCCTCATATTCAGTTGTTTCTGATTAAATATGTGTTGAAGACTTTTGTGGTCGGTATATATAATACTTTTGACCCCATATAAGTAGTGCCTCCAAGTCTTTAATGCAAAAACAACCGCGCCTAATTCCAAATCATGCGTCGTATAATTTTGTTCGTGAATCTTCAATTGCCTAGACGCATAAGCAATCACCTTCGTTCGTTGCATTAATACACAACCGAGACCTTGCTTTGATGCGTCACAGTAAATCACAAAATCATCATTCCCTTCAGGCAATGACAATATAGGTGCCGTAGTTAGCTTTTTCTTCAATAACTGAAACGCTTTCTCTTGTTCATCATTCCATTCAAATTTCTTCCCTTTATGCGTTAATGCAGTCAAGGGTTTTGCTATTCTGGAAAAGTCTTGGATGAACCTTCTGTAGTAACCAGCTAGTCCTAAAAACTGGCGTATGTGTTTCGGAGTTTTCGGGGTTTCCCACTTTTCAACAGTTTCTATCTTTGCCGGATCCACCTTAATACCTTCTTTGTTCACTATGTGACCGAGGAATTGAACTTCTTCCAACCAAAATGCACACTTTGAAAACTTAGCGTACAATTCTTCCTTCCTCAATACTTCTAACACCTTTCTCAAATGTTCACCGTGTTCTTGGTCATTCTTTGAGTAAATAAGTATGTCATCAATGAAAACAATGACAAACTTGTCAAGGTATGGTCCACACACTCGGTTCATAAGGTCCATGAATACAGCTAGTGCATTAGTTAAACCAAACGGCATGACCATAAACTCGTAATGACCGTAACATGTTCTGAAAGCAGTCTTTGGAATATCATCTTCTTTCACCCGCATTTGATGATACCCGGAATGTAAGTCAATCTTTGAATAAACAGACGAGCCTTGTAGTTGATCAAATAAGTCGTTGATTCTCGGTAGTGGGTAGCGGTTCTTGATGGTAAGTTTGTTCAACTCTCGGTAGTCGATACACAACCTGAATGTACCATCTTTCTTCTTGACAAACAAAACAGGAGCTCCCCACGGTGATGTGCTTGGTCGAATGAAACCACGCTCTAAAAGTTCTTGTAATTGGCTTTGCAGTTCTTTCATCTCGCTGGGTGCGAGTCTGTAAGGAGCACGAGCTATTGGTGCAGCTCCTGGTACAAGATCTATTTGAAATTCAACGGATCGCTGTGGGGGTAATCCCGGTAATTCTTTCGGAAATACATCGGGAAATTCTTTTGCAATGGGAACATCATTGATGCTATTTTCTTCAGTTTGTACTTTCTCGATGTATGCTAGAACAGCATAGCAACCTTTTCTTATTAGTTTTTGTGCCTTCAAATTACTAATAATATGTAGCTTCGTGTTGCCCTTTTCTCCGTACACCATTAAGGGTTTTCCTTTTTCTCGTATAATGCGAATTGCATTTTTGTAACAAACGATCTCTGCTTTCACTTCTTTCAACCAGTCCATACCGATTATCACATCAAAACTCCCTAACTCTACTGGTATCAAATCAATCTTAAATGTTTCGCTAACCAGTTTAATTTCTCGATTCCGACATATATTATCTGCTAAAATTAATTTACCATTTGCTAATTCGAGTAAAAATTTACTATCCAAAGGCATCAATGGACAACTTAATTTAGCACAAAAATCTCTACTCATATAGCTTCTATCCGCACCTGAATCAAATAAAACATAAGCAGATTTATTGTCAATAAGAAACGTACCCGTAACAAGCTCCGGGTCTTCCTGTGCCTCTGCCGCATTAATATTGAAAACTCTTCCGCGGCCTTGTCCATTCGTGTTCTCCTGGTTCGGGCAATTTCTAATAATGTGGCCCAGTTTTCCACATTTATAACAAACTACATTGGCATAACTTGCTCCGACACTACTTGCTCCGCCATTACTCGTTCCGACACCATTTATTCCTTTCGTTCTATTAACCCCTGGTCCGTAGACCTCACACTTCGCCGCGCTATGACCATTTCTTTTACACTTGTTGCAAAATTTGGTGCAGAACCCCGAGTGATACTTTTCACACCTTTGGCATAGCTGCTTCTGATTGTTGTTGTTGTTGCGGTTATTATTGTTGTTGGGATGATTGTTGTAGTTGCTGTTGTTGTTGTTGTTGTTGTTGTTGTTGTTGTTGTTGTTGTTGTTGTTGTTGGGCCGTTTGTTGTAGTTGCGATTGATGTTGCGATTGTTGGGATAATTGTTGCGATTATTGTTGTAATTGCTGTTGTTGTTGTATTGGTGATTCTTATCACCGTTTTCCTCCCACTTTCTTTTGACTTGCTTCACATTGGCCTCTTCAGCAGTCTGTTCTTTAATTCTTTCTTCAATCTGGTTCACTAGTTTGTGAGCCATTCTACATGCCTGTTGTATGGAGGCGGGCTCGTGTGAACTTATATCTTCTTGGATTCTTTCCGGTAATCCTTTCACAAACGCGTCGATCTTCTCTTCCTCATCTTCGAATGCTCCCGGACACAATAGGCACAATTCTGTGAATCGTCTTTCATACGTGGTAATATCAAATCCTTGGGTTCGTAACCCTCTAAGTTCTGTCTTGAGCTATTGACCTCGGTTCTGGGACGGTACTTCTCGTTCATCAAGTGCTTGAATGCTGACCACGGTAGTGCGTACGCATCATCTTGTCTCACTTGCTCTAGATAGGTATTCCACCATGTTAATGCAGAACCTGTGAAGGTATGCGTAGCGTACTTCACTTTGTCCTCTTCAGTACACTTACTTATGGCAAACACTGATTCGACCTTCTCGGTCCACCGTTTCAATCCGATCGGTCCTTCGGTTCCATCAAATTCCAAAGGTTTGCAGGCAGTGAATTCTTTGTAGGTGCATCCTACACGATTTCCTGTACTGCCAGATCCAAGGTTATTGTTGGTACGTAGCGCAGCCTGTACTGCGGCTATGTTTGAAGCTAGAAAAGTACGGAATTCCTCTTCATTCATATTCACGGTGTGTCGAGTAGTCGGTGCCATTTCCTTCAAAATAGTCAAATGGAACAAGTTAATCATACAGAATATTAAGAGTAGTTAATAGTATTTCGTAGCATAATATGAACTCATTTATAAAAGCTTTTTCTTCATATTAGCATTTTATAAGTTTAAATTCGGGTAGTACCTACCCGTTAAGTTCATACTTAGTAGCTAATATACAATTTAACTACTACAATTCTATATGAAAAACTGATTGTAATAATATTTCGCGTTCAAACTTTTATACAATATTTTACAAACTTACAATACTGCTTATTTTACATAAAGCATGAAATATAGCACACAAAAACTTTGATACAAGATAGTTGTGAAGATAATTCTAGCTAGTACACAAGTCGTTCAGCAAAGGCAATAAAGACACGTAATTCATACGTCCAGAAACAAGTCATGCATTCTGGTTTTACTAGGACTACTTCCCATCCTTGGTCTTGTGGAACATAACCGTTATGGCTGTTGATAAGACAGCGTGTTGTAACGTCGTCAAAGGTACGAGGGTTACGTAATGACCAACAGTCTCGTAATAACCTAAAAACCTCATTTCTTACCCTAATTACCGACTCCGTCACTTATGGGAACGTTTTGTTTAATAGTTGTAGCCCGATGTTCTTGTTCTCACTTTGGTGAGAAGCGAACATTATTAACCCGTAAGCATAACATGCTTCTTTATGTTGCATGGTAGCCGCTTTTTCTAAATCACGAAGTCCTATATTCGGATATACTGAGTCAAAATAATTTCTTAACCCGTTGCGTAAAATAGCATTTGGGTTCCCCGCAATATATGCGTCAAAGTAAACACATCGTAACTTATGGATTTCCCAATGTGATATCCCCCATCTTTCGAACGAAAGCCTTTTATAAACCAAGGCATTCTTGGAACGTTCTTCGAATGTCTTACAAACTGATCTCGCCTTAAATAGTTGTGCCGAGGAATTCTGACCGACTCTAGACAAGATTTCATCAATCATGTCTCCGGGTAGGTCTCTTAAAATATTGGGTTGTCTATCCATTTTGTGTTTTTATACTGTAAAATAGACAAGAGTTAGATTCATAAAAAAAATACTTATTAATACAAGCAATTTTTACATATATCATAAAGCATAAGCACACTATATTACATATATTACACCACACGAATACAACTATCTTATTCTGACTCGCTCGTTTCTTCTTGTTCGGTTTTGGTTCGTTTTGCCAAGTTTCTAGGGATATATGATGTTCCCCTAATACGAGCCGTCGTTGTCCACATTGGTTTAGAAAAACCTGGTGGTTTAGAGGTTCCCGGGTCATTGTTACAACTTAAGGACTTCGGGGGTTGACGATACATATAAAGTTCATCGGGGTTGGAATTAGATTTCTCTATTTTTATGCCCTTTCCCTTATTATTTTCTTTTGCCTTTTTAAATTCAGTTGGGGTAATTTCTATAACATCATCGGAATTTTCGTCAGAATCCGATTCATCGGAGAATTGGTAATCCTCCCAATATTTTGGTTCCTTGGCGGAAACACCATTGACCATAATTAACCTTGGTCGGTTGGTTGAGGATTCTCTTTTACTTAACCGTTTTATTATTTCCCCCACCGGTTCTATTTCTTCTTCCGGTTCCGACTCTTCTTCCGGTTCCTCTTCGGGAACTTGTGAATCAGTCCACGAATCATTCCAATTTACATTTGACTCTTCATTATTATTAGGTGAGTCAATGGGACTTTTTCTAGAGGTAGACATCTATCACATAATATCAAACACGTTAAGAGATTAATATATCACATAATATTCATATGTTAAAAATATATAGTTTCCAACAAAAATGTTAAGCAATCATTTTTAAAGAAAACACGGTCGAAGTCCAGACTCACTAATGCATCCTAACAAACTCGATAAGACACACTAATGCAAATTTTCTGGTTCTCTAAGACCAACGCTCGGATACCAACTGAAATGTCCCGTTCTTATTGATTAAAAACGTTCCATATTAATTGATTTCGTTGCGAGGTTTTGACCTCTATATGAGACGTTTTTCAAAGACTGCATTCATTTTTAAAACAAACCATAACCTTTATTTCATAAATAAAGGTTTAAAAAGCTTTACGTAGATTATCAAATAATGATAATCTAAAATATCCTGTTTACACACGACCATTACATAATGGTTTACAATACAAATATGTTACATCAAAATCAGTTTCTTGAATGCAGTTTTTACACAATATCATACAAACATGGACTCCAAATCTTGTCCTTATTTTAGTATGCAATATCGGAAGCTCTTAGTATTCACCTGAGAATAAACATGCTTTAAACGTCAACAAAAATGTTGGTGAGTTATAGGTTTAACCTATATGTATCAAATCGTAACAATAGACCACAAGATTTCATATTTCAATACACATCCCATACATAGAGATAAAAATCATTCATATGGTGAACACCTGGTAACCGACATTAACAAGATGCATATATATAAGAATATCCCCATCATTCCGGGACACCCTTCGGATATGATATAAATTTCGAAGTACTAAAGCATCTGGTACTTTGGATGGGGTTTGTTAGGCCCAATAGATCTATCTTTAGGATTCGCGTCAATTAGGGTGTCTGTTCCCTAATTCTTAGATTACCAGACTTAATAAAAAGGGGCATATTCGATTTCAATAATTCAACCATAGAATGTAGTTTCACGTACTTGTGTCTATTTTGTAAATCATTTATAAAACCTGCATGTATTCTCATCCCAAAAATATTAGATTTTAAAAGTGGGACTATAACTCACTTTCACATATTTTTACTTCGTCGGGAAGTAAGACCTGGCCACTGGTTGATTCACGAACCTATAACAATATATACATATATATCAAAGTATGTTTAAAATATATTTACAACACTTTTAATATATTTTGATGTTTTAAGTTTATTAAGTCAGCTGTCCTCGTTAGTAACCTACAACTAGTTGTCCACAGTTAGATGTACAGAAATAAATCGATAAATATTATCTTGAATCAATCCACGACCCAGTGTATACGTATCTCAGTATTGATCACAACTCAAACTATATATATTTTGGAATCAACCTCAACCCTGTATAGCTAACTCCAACATTCACATATAGAGTGTCTATGGTTGTTCCGAAATATATATAGATGTGTCGACATGATAGGTCGAAACATTGTATACGTGTCTATGGTATCTCAAGATTACATAATATACAATACAAGTTGATTAAGTTATGGTTGAAATAGATTTGTTACCAATTTTTACGTAGCTAAAATGAGAAAAATTATCCAATCTTGTTTTACCCATAACTTCTTCATTTTAAATCCGTTTTGAGTGAATCAAATTGCTATGGTTTCATATTGAACTCTATTTTATGAATCTAAACAGAAAAAGTATAGGTTTATAGTCGGAAAAATAAGTTACAAGTCGTTTTTGTAAAGGTAGTCATTTCAGTCGAAAGAACGACGTCTAGATGACCATTTTAGAAAACATACTTGCACTTTGAGTTTAACCATAATTTTTGGATATAGTTTCATGTTCATAATAAAAATCATTTTCTCAGAATAACAACTTTTAAATCAAAGTTTATCATAGTTTTTAATTAACTAACCCAAAACAGCCCGCGGTGTTACTACGACGGCGTAAATCCGGTTTTACGGTGTTTTTCGTGTTTCCAGGTTTTAAATAATTAAGTTAGCATATCATATAGATATAGAACATGTATGTAGTTAATTATAAAAGTCAAGTTAGAAGGATTAACTTTTGTTTACGAACAAGTTTAGAATTACCTAAATTATGTTCTAGTGATTACGAGTTTAAACCTTCGAATAAGATAGTTTTATATATATGAATCGAATGATGTTATGAACATCATTACTACCTAAAGTTTAGTAGGTAAACCTACTGGAAGTGACAAGAAAGGATCTAGCTTCAAAGGATCTTGGATGGCTTGAAAGTTCTTGAAGTAGGATCATGACACAAAAACAAGTTCAAGTAAGATTTTTACTCGAATTAAGATAGTTTATAGTTATAGAAATTGAATCAAAGTTTGAATATGAATATTACCTTGAATAAGAAAGATAACCTACTGTATATAACAAAGGTTTCTTGATCTTAGATGATTACTTGGAATGGATTAGAAAGCTTGGAAGTAAATTAGTAAACTTGAAGGGATTTTTGAAGTGTTCTTGAAGTGTTCTTCCTATGATGATTATAGCTTGATTCTTGAAGTGATTTTTGATGAAGATGATGATTAACTACTGGAAAAATACATTCATAATAGTGTGTGTGTGTGTTGAGAGAGAATTAGAAAGAGAATTGGAAGTAAAATGGTGTGAATGATGAGTGGTAATTGGTGAGTGGTGAGTGGGGTTAAAAGGAGTTCTAGTTAGTTGACTAGCTCATGGTAGAAGTTAAAATTGATTAGTCATACATGACATAATCAAGAGTGGAATCCCATGCTAGTTTCTATTGGTATATACTCATAGTAAGTACGTTTTGAAGCTGTGTATAATACGGGTAAGAATACGACTAGAATTCTTGATGAAAGAAAAGAATGGAAAAGTAACTGTAACCATTTTCGTTAAGTATGAGTGTTTTGATATATGTCTTGAAGTCTTCCAAAAGTATTTTAATACATCTAAATACACTACATGTATATACATTTTAACTGAGTCGTTAAGTCATCGTTAGTCGTTACATGTAAGTGTTGTTTTGAAACCTTTAAGTTAACGATCTCAATTAATGTTGTTAACCCATTGTTTATTATATCTAATGAGATGTTAAATTATTATATTATCATGATATTATGATATATTAATATATCTTAATATGATATATATACATTTAAATGTCGTTACAACGATAATCGTTACATATATGTCTCGTTTCGAAATCCTTAAGTTAGTAGTCTTGTTTATATGTATATAACTCATTGTTAATATACTTATGGAGATACTTACTTATCATAATCTCATGTTAACCATATGTATATCCATATATATATCTTCATGTCGTTTTTACAAGTTTTAACGTTCGTGAATCGCCGGTCAACTTGGGTGGTCAATTGTCTATATGAAACATATTTCAATTAATCAAGTCTTAACAAGTTTGATTGCTTAACATGTTGGAAACATTTTATCATGTAAATATCAATCTCAATTAATATATATAAACATGGAAAAGTTCGGGTCACTACAATTCACCCCCTTGTTCAAACCGCCAATCATCCCAGAATAGTAGAAGAAGTCAATGAGCTTCGCGCTCGAGTGGTGGCTCTGGAGAATATGGTGCGAATTCTACAAGCATCAGCAGCACCAGCAGCATAACCAGCACCACCAGTACCATCATCACCACCAATAACAACATCCGCATCCCACACCTCAACATCACACTCGGTACCTCGGATATCAACATCATACGCCCCATAGATACCAAGAAATATTAGTAATAATGAGTTAAGATGTATTGACTCATTCTTCGTGAAGAATTATATATGTATACTTTATATATATATATATATATAAAGTAATACATATATATATATATATATGTATATATATATATATATATGTATATATATATATATGTATGTATATATATATATATATATATATATATATATATATATATGTATATATATATATATATATATATATATATATATATATATATATATATATATATATATATATATATATATATATATATATATGATTTGGAACAATAATAAATCTTGTCATACTAAGCAATTACGTGTGAATCACAACTAGTATGTACTACTTGGTTAATTCATATCACTAATATGCTATGATGTACACCCTTCGTTAATGACTTAACAATTGTTACTCACTGCTTCAACACAATAAACTCCATTTCATAATAAATCAAGTGTAATGATGAATGTATTGATTCATAACTTCATTAGCGAAATATTTCGCGACAATTATGAAATCTCTAAGGTTTTGGAGATTATTCATTCTCGTTTCAACCGTAAATCAAATGAGTTTAATATTATATTAACTCATGATTACATCTGAAGGAAAATATATATGTACGTATATTTTCATAAAAACTGTAATTAAAACTCTTTTGTACAAACTGTTAATTGTGAAAATATTTTAACGGGTAGGTAATACCCGAGAAATATTTATATCTCACATTAATATGTTACATTGTACATTCTTCAATTCTGATTCAATAAGTCAGTAACTATACTACTTACATTCACAAGATATATGTATCTGTTCACTAAAGAACAACCACTACATATTTTGACATATCAGAATCCAATCAAAGCTTTAGCAAGTGTTATCTTCCTAAAGATCACTAAATTCCTGAATTATATTCATTCGCATTCTGTGATGAATTATCACATCAAACAACCGAAATTATCATTTACGACATTTCTTCGACAATTGTTAGATCCATTGATAGATACATCTTACGCTTAAACACTTCAAATTCAAAATTCTTAAAAACATCCTTTGTATCCTGACGATCACAATCAGCGTTTAATCATCTAAAAACAAAATTTATTGAAACCATCTCGGATTGATAACCGATGATTCAAATATAGCTGCATTAAATGCAGAGGAAGCAGCAAAATTGTAGAAGGTCTTAAGGGCCAAAAGTTTGATAATAAAGAATGGTACAAACTCAGATTTGGAAGTGGAAAACGGATTGAGCAAACTATGAAGGAGGCTGTGGACAAATCACAAGGACTAAACCTATACTCAAGGAATTCAGATGATTCTATTTCTGATGGAAATTACAGAATACATATAATCTCCTTACGCATTCTAAATCCTTACAGAAGAATTTTTCTCATTTGATCTTAGAAAATTCTAAGATATCATCGTATCTTTCGTTATAAATATCCTCTATATTTCTGAAGATATCTTCATAATGATTCTTGTCTGCAATTAATTATCTCTTTGCGATATCTTTATTACATTATAAAGGAAACTGTTTTAGTTTCTATATTCTGTCAAATTCAAATTTAAATTTTGAAGTAGTGTTGGGAATTGAAGCATGAGTTAGTATAATATAATGGCGTCAGGCCAACGTGATTATATTACAGTAAGTCATGCTAAATTTTTAATGGAAGATGATGATTCATAGACTTTATAATCATCATTTTCCATGTTACACGACTCTTACATTCTACTTAAATCTCTAAACATATCAAGAACATATTTTCTTGATAGTTCTATCTTTTCCGGATATTCTGGTAATTTGACAAATCAAATCGTGCTATTACCTTTCCTTTCTACTTTATATATTATGATCATTCGAAACTTCATACCTATGAATTCTGGACCATTACTTGCTTTACAAAAGCATGAAGCTTCGACGTATAAGGGAAAATATAAAGCCCGATAACAACACTGAAATTACAAACCGTGTATATCAATGCGTATAGCAATATAAAGACAAGGGAGAACTAAAAACACAATAAATCCTAAAGCATAGTAGAAGTAAATAGACTCCTTTGGTGGGAGTTGGAAAAGAAGGATGATTTTGGCGATAACCAATATAAGGTCAAGAACTGGATTAAGCATATTAACAAATCTTTTGGAAGTATGAATTAAAGAAGAAAGTATAGAAGTGGTGAAGATAATGAAACGGAAGATGCTAATTTATAGCGAAATTCCAGACACAGCAATCGAGGCAATTCACCGCATTTAATCAAAGAAAATCCCAATTTCCGTAAATACCGGAAAATCAAATCTTATAGATTACGAAGATTTCTTTAAATCCCTTAAATTCCAGAAATCAACTTTAACCATGTCAAAAGATAAGGCAAATATTTAATTTCCTCATTTCAATCTTTTACGATAGCTTTGTTTATACTCTTCCTATAATCGAATCGTTCATCTATATTATCCAGTGTTGCTAAAACTCTATTTTTTAACTCATATTCATCATTCTTGTTGTACACAATGATGATCTCTATCAAATTTCATGACCGTGATTTTCATGAACTCTTCTCTATTTTGTCTACTCTAATATTGTGGCATAAACGCTCAAGGTTTAAATAAGCTCACTATTATACATAACACATTTCATGTGTACTGAAATGCTTGTATAGCGTCATCATTTCTTTCTGAGAAAATCTAATCAATGACACTCTTGTTAAAACCTTTAGATAACCTCCACATTAATAATAAAATGCACTTCGTAGAATTTAAGGATCGTAAGATTTAAACGCTCGAAACAAAACAATATTCTATCCGTTGGATTTCACGCAAGGCCTCGAGCATACCTGGGAACGTGAAGACCAATTAAAACAAAAATATCCTCCCCTGTTAACAAACAACGCTTACTGATGGCAACAACTAAATTTCGGGACGAAATTTCTATTAACAGGGGGATACTGTGATAACCCGGAAAATTTTCCATTAAATTTAAACTAAACTTCGGCTGTTTCCGACGATTCACGAACGAATAATTTTAATATATATATATATATATATATATATATATATATATATATATATATATATATATATATATATATATATATATATATATATAACTTGAATTAATTTTTATAACAAAAAAAAATATAAAACTTTATACAAAATAACATTGTTGTTATATTATTACTTTTATTATTATTATTAGTATTATTGTTATCATTATTTATTATAATTTATAATAAAATTATGATTACTATTATTTATTCATTATCATTATTAAAATAAGTATTATTATAAAAATATCATTTATTATTAACATAATTATTAATAAATATCATTATTCTTGTTATTTATATTAGTATTCTTATATTAAAAGAATTATTATTATTATTATATATAATTATTATTAATTTGTATTATTATTAATATAATTATTAATTATTAAACTTAATAAAATCAAAATACCTAAATTAGGTAAGATCACTATATATGTTTTAAATAATCATGAATCAGCATTTTCTTATTTTCTTTTTTCCACTATCTGCTTTTTATATTTTTTTATAAAAAAAATTAGGTATTTAATTAGCTTCTTATTCATTTGTGATTCAACATCCACACATACTCCATTATTCAATCAGATACAAACAAGTTAGATTTTAGGTCATGATCTTTTAATTTTTTATAAATCATGATCTGCTTTATATCTGCTTTTTGATTTTTTTATATTTTTTTTCTCTCCTCCTTGAATTGAATTAGTCGACCATATATGTCTATATAACGAACGATTCCTTCATAATATTACACAAGTTATTCGATTATCCACTTCCATTATCAATGTTAAACCCTTTTAGCTTTTGTCTGATTGAAATTAAATAGAATTTCAGAAAATAAAGCTTTTATATCTGTTCTTGATCCATTTTGCCAAAATCTTGAAACCAAATTGTATTTCAAAAACTGGAAATGCAGTGTTGTTAGGAATCGTCTACTCAAACTAACTGCAAAGTTTCAAATTCCAATTCATAGTATCGAGTTCTAATTTTGAAGTCAAACTTTAAAAACAAAAAGTCAACCGAAGTGTTCATCCAAAAATTCGAATTTGTTTTACTGTTTCTATTAAAATTGATGATTTGAGAAGATTCTAGGAATGATTTAAAACCTTTTTCATTTAGGAATCGGGAGCTAAAACGTTTTTAAAATCGAAATCAATATTTTTTTTTTAAAAAGAAGTAGCGACAGCAGCAGGCTGTTATGGTTTTTTTATTTATTTTTTTTATTTTTTATTTTTTTTAAAACACTACTGATTCATGATACGTTTTTAAAAAAAAAAAATCCTAAAGCCAAACAAAAGATTTCGTGGTTAGGATAAGAATTTAATATTGGTTGTTTCGATTCAGTTTTGAGGAGAAGAAGAAATATAAACAGATTTACAAACGGGATAAATAAAATTTGTTTGGGTATAATAACAGAAAATCAGTAGTAGTCGAGTGGTTTGAGGAGTGTTCGGGTTATCAAGAGGTCACGGGTTCGAGTCCTAGTTGAGGCATAGTTTTTTAGAGCTTTAAAGGTAGTTTCTTTATCAAAATTATTATTATTATTATTATTATTATTATTATTATTATTATTATTATTATTATTATTATTATTATTATTATTATTATTATTATTATTATTACTAGTATTATTATTATTATTAAAAGTATTATTATTAGTAATACTAGTATTATCATTATAATTATTAGTATTATCATTATAATTAGTATTATCATTATAAATATTATTATTATTATGAAAATAACACAATTTATTAATATTAGTATTAGTATCATTTTATAATTAATAATACAATTATTATCATTTTTAACATAAGCATAATTATTAATATTAGTATTATTATTATTAAAAATTATTACCGTTATTATCATTTTACAAAAATTATCGTTTTTGCTATTATTAAAACTATCATCTTTACTTTTTAATTATTAGTAAAACTATTATTTGTATTAAAATTTCTATTATTACCATTATTATTAGAATTATTAGTAAATCATTATTATCAAAACTATCATTTTTACTAATAAATATTTGTACATCGAATACACTTATTTCATATACTACAATTATATTTCATATAATTATATATCAAACATATTAACATTTTTATATAAATATTCATATATAACAAATTAGGTATTTTTAATATAATACTAACCAAATATATATTAATATAACTATATAAATATTTATCATTTTAAATACATATACACAAATTTAAATATACATAATATATAATATAAGTTATAATATGTAAAACTGTTCAATTACGATTACATGCTTTAATATATATAAAACTGATATAGGTTCGTGAATTCAAGGACAACTCCGCACTTGTTCAGTACCATCATATACATATTTACTACAAACTATCGTATCATATCGTGAGTTCATCTGCTCCCTTTTTATCTATATTTTTGGACTGAGAATACATGCACTATTTGTATAAACTGTTTTACACGTTAGACACAAGTGCTCAAAACTTATCTACTGAATACGTGCTTTGTCATGCTAAATCCCTGCCGTAATATCGTTAATTGCTGAGGTATAAGATGCAAGCTTAGTTATTGTGAGTAGCGCTACTGAGAGTGACATCTCTAGTCAGTTGACCGTTGGTTTTTGACTACATAATAATGATTCAACGACATGAATAATAAGTGTCACGGGGTAACTTTTGTCTAGTAGTGATATTACAAACAACAACTCTTTCGATTGATATATTTGGTATCAATCAACTTTAAACTGAAATCTTGTGGTCTAATGCTATACTGAACTATTGATTTATGATAAACCTATGAATTCACTCAACTTCGTGTTGACTTTTTAAAGCATGTTTATTCTCAGGTACTTAAATATTGCTTCCGCTATATATCTGATGCTTTGATGATGATTGCTTGCTATGCTTGGAGTCTTCATTACATATCATATCAATTAAAGACATTTAATGCTCTAAATACAATGTATTCTATTTATCTTCCGCTGCAAAACTCAATAAAACGTCTCATTTAGAGTCGTTCTCGTTTATACAACTGTGATTTGATATAATTAGTCACAAATACCCCAGGCCCTATTTGGGGGTGTGACACATATCATCCCATTCTTCTTCATCGAACTTACTGCTAGAATCACTGCCGGGAACAAATGTGGGTTTACCTTTCAATGCCTTGTGTAACCCGGACTGAATCAACACATCCTTGACTTGAACCTGCCATAATCCAAAATTGATCCTCCCATCAAATTTCTCTACATCAAACCTCATTGGACTGAACTTCGACATCGTATCCGTATCCTATAAACAACACTTTCTCTGATTTTGCTAACGTTTCGACTGGCCGACAGATGTAATGGAGTGGCGCACAGGATCCGTTAAATTAGAAAATCCAACACCCGGTCCACTACAAATTCTAGACACCACTTACTCCGAATCAGAAAAAAATATTGTCTAACCAGATACCCTATACGATCAATAGAACTCGTTTCTGACGCGGACGATCCACTCCCGTGGCAACTACAGAGCATACTCCGACGCCTATAACCGAGACCCCCGTCAAACCTGACGCTCTGATACCAGTTGTTGGGAAATTACGGTCTCACTAATTCCCACCACCCAACCCAACAATAATAGTAAAGAAATAAGAACAATACACAACACAAGATTTAACGTGGAAACTCCAAAACAGGAGAAAAACCACCGGCCCCCAAAGAGAGAAATACACTATATCACAAATTGTTACAATGATATAGACGACTCTCTTAAGCCAACTACACTCTCCAAAATATTTAACTAATACAACTCTCAAACAAGGGTAAGAAAGAAAAAAATAATCAAATACTTAAAGTGTATTGATTGGTGCAATTTGGAAGTGAAACTTGAAATGTCCCGTTCTTATTGATTAAAAATGTTCCATATTAATTGATTTCGTTGCGAGGTTTTGAACTCTATATGAGACGTTTTTCAAAGACTGCATTCATTTTAAAACAAACCATAACCTTTATTTCATCAATAAAGGTTTTAAAAAGCTTTACGTAGATTATCAACTAATGATAATCTAAAATATCCTGTTTACACACGACCATTACATAATGGTTTACAATACAAATATGTTACAACAAAATAAGTTTCTTGAATGCAGTTTTTACACAATATCATACAAGCATGGACTTCAAATCTCGTCCTTATTTAAGTATGCGATAGCGGAAGCTCTTAATAATCACCTGAGAATAAACATGCTTAAAACGTCAACAAAAATGTTGGTGAGTTATAGGTTTAACCTATATATATCAAATCATAATAATAGACCACAAGATTTCATATTTCAATACACATCCCATACATAGAGATAAAAATCGTTCATATGGTGAACACCTGGTAACCGACATTAACAAGATGCATATATAAGAATATCCCCATCATTCCGGGACACCCTTCGGATATGATATAAATTTCGAAGTACTAAAGCATCCGGTACTTTGGATGGGGTTTGTTAGGCCCAATAGATCTATCTTTAGGATTCGCGTCAATTAGGGTGTCTGTTCCCTAATTCTTAGATTACCAGACTTAATAAAAAGGGGCATATTCGATTTCGATAATTCAACCATAGAATGTAGTTTCACGTACTTGTGTCTATTTTGTAAATCATTTATAAAACCTGCATGTATTCTCATCCCAAAAATATTAGATTTTAAAAGTGGGACTATAACTCACTTTCACAGATTTTTACTTCGTCGGGAAGTAAGACTTGGCCACTGGTTGATTCACGAACCTATAACAATATATACATATATATCAAAATATGTTCAAAATATATTTACAACACTTTTAATATATTTTGATGTTTTAAGTTTATTAAGCCAGCTGTCCTCGTTAGTAACCTACAACTAGTTGTCCACAGTTAGATGTACAGAAATAAATCGATAAATATTATCTTGAATCAATCCACGACCCAGTGTATACGTATCTCAGTATTGATCACAACTCAAACTATATATATTTTGGAATCAACCTCAACCCTGTATAGCTAACTCCAACATTCACATATAGAGTGTCTATGGTTGTTCTGAAATATATATAGATGTGTCGACATGATAGGTTGAAACATTGTATACGTGTCTATGGTATCTCAAGATTACATAATATACAATACAAGTTGATTAAGTTATGGTTGGAATAGATTTGTTACCAATTTTCACGTAGCTAAAATGAGAAAAATTATCCAATCTTGTTTTACCCATAACTTCTTCATTTTAAATCCGTTTTGAGTGAATCAAATTGCTATGGTTTCATATTGAACTCTATTTTATGAATCTAAACAGAAAAAGTATAGTTTTATAGTCGGAAAAATAAGTTACAAGTCGTTTTTGTAAAGGTAGTCATTTCAGTCGAAAGAACGACGTCTAGATGACCATTTTAGAAAACATACTTCCACTTTGAGTTTAACCATAATTTTTGGATATAGTTTCATGTTCATAATAAAAATCATTTTCTCAGAATAACAACTTTTAAATCAAAGTTTATCATAGTTTTTAATTAACTAACCCAAAACAGCCCGCGGTGTTACTACGACGGCGTAAATCCGGTTTTACGGTGTTTTTCGTGTTTCCAGGTTTTAAATCATTAAGTTAGAATATCATATAGATATAGAACATGTGTTTAGTTGATTTTAAAAGTCAAGTTAGAAGGATTAACTTTTGTTTGCGAACAAGTTTAGAATTAACTAAACTATGTTCTAGTGATTACAAGTTTAAACCTTCGAATAAGATAGCTTTATATATATGAATCGAATGATGTTATGAACATCATTACTACCTTAAGTTCCTTGGATAAACCTACTGGAAAATAAAAAAATGGATCTAGCTTCAAAGGATCCTTGGATGGCTCGAAGTTCTTGAAGCAGAATCATGACATGAAAACAAGTTCAAGTAAGATCATCACTTGAAATAAGATTGTTATAGTTATAAAAATTGAACCAAAGTTTGAATATAATTATTACCTTGTATTAGAATGATAACCTACTGTAAGAAACAAAGATTTCTTGAGGTTGGATGATCACCTTACAAGATTGGAAGTGAGCTAGCAAACTTGAAAGTATTCTTGATTTTATGTAACTAGAACTTGTAGAATATATGAAGAACACTTAGAACTTGAAGATAGAACTTGAGAGAGATCAATTAGATGAAGAAAATTGAAGAATGAAAGTGTTTGTAGGTGTTTTTGGTCGTTGGTGTATGGATTAGATATAAAGGATATGTAATTTTGTTTTCATGCAAATAAGTCATGAATGATTACTCATATTTTTGTAATTTTATGAGATATTTCATGCTAGTTGCCAAATGATGGTTCCCACATGTGTTAGGTGACTCACATGGGCTACTAAGAGCTGATCATTGGAGTGTATATACCAATAGTACATACATCTAAAAGCTGTGTATTGTACGAGTACGAATACGGGTGCATACGAGTAGAATTGTTGATGAAACTGAACGAGGATGTAATTGTAAGCATTTTTGTTAAGTAGAAGTATTTTGATAAGTGTATTGAAGTCTTTCAAAAGTGTATAAATACATATTAAAACACTACATGTATATACATTTTAACTGATTCGTTAAGTCATCGTTAGTCGTTACATGTAAGTGTTGTTTTGAAACCTTTAGGTTAACGATCTTGTTAAATGTTGTTAACCCAATGTTTATAATATCAAAAGAGATTTTAAATTATTATATTATCATGATATTATGATGTACGAATATCTCTTAATATGATATATATACATTAAATGTCGTTACAACGATAATCGTTACATATATGTCTCGTTTCAAAATCATTAAGTTAGTAGTCTTGTTTTTACATATGTAGTTCATTGTTAATATAATTAATGATATGTTTAATTATCATAATATCATGTTAACTATATATATAACCATATATATGTCATCATATAGTTTTTACAAGTTTTAACGTTCGTGAATCACCGGTCAACTTGGGTAGTCAATTGTCTATATGAAACCTATTTCAATTAATCAATTCTTAACAAGTTTGATTGCTTAACATGTTGGAAACATTTAATCATGTAAATATCAATCTCAATTAATATATATAAACATGGAAAAGTTCGGGTCACTACAGTACCTACCCGTTAAATAAATTTCGTCCCGAAATTTTAAGCTGTTGAAGGTGTTGACGAATCTTCTGGAAATAGATGCGGGTATTTCTTCTTCATCTGATCTTCACGCTCCCAGGTGAACTCGGGTCCTCTACGAGCATTCCATCGAACCTTAACAATTGGTATCTTGTTTTGCTTAAGTCTTTTAACCTCACGATCCATTATTTCGACGGGTTCTTCGATGAATTGAAGTTTTTCGTTGATTTGGATTTCATCTAACGGAATAGTGAGATCTTCTTTAGCAAAACATTTCTTCAAATTCAAGACATGGAAAGTGTTATGTACAGCCGCGAGTTGTTGAGGTAACTCAAGTCGGTAAGCTACTGGTCCGACACGATCAATAATCTTGAATGGTCCAATATACCTTGGATTTAATTTCCCTCGTTTACCAAATCGAACAACGCCTTTCCAAGGTGCAACTTTAAGCATGACCATCTCTCCAATTTCAAATTCTATATCTTTTCTTTTAATGTCAGCGTAGCTCTTTTGTCGACTTTGGGCGGTTTTCAACCGTTGTTGAATTTAGATGATCTTCTCGGTAGTTTCTTGTATAATCTCCGGACCCGTAATCTGTCTATCCCCCACTTCACTCCAACAAATTGGAGACATACACTTTCTACCATAAAGTGCTTCAAACAGCGCCATCTCAATGCTTGAATGGTAGCTGTTGTTGTAGGAAAATTCTGCTAACGGTAGATGTCGATCCCAACTGTTTCCGAAATCAATAACACATGCTCGTAGCATGTCTTCAAGCGTTTGTATCGTCCTTTCGCTTTGCCCATCAGTTTGTGGATGATAGGCAGTACTCATGTCTAGACGAGTTCCTAATGCTTGCTGTAATGTCTGCCAGAATCTTGAAATAAATCTACCATCCTTATCAGAGATAATAGAGATTGGTATTCCATGTCTGGAGACGACTTCCTTCAAATACAGTCGTGCTAACTTCTCCATCTTGTCATCTTCTCTTATTGGCAGGAAGTGTGCTGATTTGGTGAGACGATCAACTATTACCCAAATAGTATCAAAACCACTTGCAGTCCTTGGCAATTTAGTGATGAAATCCATGGTAATGTTTTCCCATTTCCATTCCGGGATTTCGGGTTGTTGAAGTAGACCTGATGGTTTTTGATGCTCAGCTTTGACCTTAGAACACGTCAAACATTCTCCTACATATTTAGCAACATCGGCTTTCATACCCGGCCACCAAAAATGTTTCTTGAGATCCTTGTACATCTTCCCCGTTCCAGGATGTATTGAGTATCTGGTTTTATGAGCTTCTCTAAGTACCATTTCTCTCATATCTCCAAATTTTGGTACCCAAATCCTTTCAGCCCTATACCGGGTTCCGTCTTCCCAAATATTAAGATGCTTCTCCGATCCTTTGGGTATTTCATCCTTTAAATTTCCCTCTTTTAAAACTCCTTGTTGCGCATCCTTTATTTGAGTAGTAAGGTTATTATGAATCATTATATTCATAGAATTTACTCGAATGGGTTCTCTGTCCTTCCTGCTCAAGGCATCGGCTACCACATTTGCCTTTCCCGGGTGGTAACGAATCTCAAAGTCGTAATCATTCAACAATTCAATCCACCTACGCTGCCTCATATTCAGTTGTTTCTGATTAAATATGTGTTGAAGACTTTTGTGGTCGGTATATATAATACTTTTGACCCCATATAAGTAGTGCCTCCAAGTCTTTAATGCAAAAACAACCGCGCCTAATTCCAAATCATGCGTCGTATAATTTTGTTCGTGAATCTTCAATTGTCTAGACGCATAAGCAATCACCTTCGTTCATTGCATTAATACACAACCGAGACCTTGCTTTGATGCGTCACAATAAATCACAAAATCATCATTCCCTTCAGGCAATGACAATATAGGTGCCGTAGTTAGCTTTTTCTTCAATAACTGAAACGCTTTCTCTTGTTCATCATTCCATTCAAATTTCTTCCCTTTATGCGTTAATGCAGTCAAGGGTTTTGCTATTCTGGAAAAGTCTTGGATGAACCTTCTGTAGTAACCAGCTAGTCCTAAAAACTGGCGTATGTGTTTTGGAGTTTTCGGGGTTTCCCACTTTTCAACAGTTTCTATCTTTGCCGGATCCACCTTAATACCTTCTTTGTTCACTATGTGACCGAGGAATTGAACTTCTTCCAACCAAAATGCACACTTTGAAAACTTAGCGTACAATTCTTCCTTCCTCAATACTTCTAACACCTTTCTCAAATGTTCACCGTGTTCTTGGTCATTCTTTGAGTAAATAAGTATGTCATCAATGAAAATAATGACAAACTTGTCAAGGTATGGTCCACACACTCGGTTCATAAGGTCCATGAACACAGCTGGTGCATTAGTTAAACCAAACGGCATGACCATAAACTCGTAATGACCGTAACGTGTTCTAAAAGCAGTCTTTGGAATATCATCTTCTTTCACCCGCATTTGATGATACCCGGAATGTAAGTCAATCTTTGAATAAACAGACGAGCCTTGTAGTTGATCAAATAAGTCGTTGATTCTCGGTAGTGGGTAGCGGTTCTTGATGGTAAGTTTGTTCAACTCTCGGTAGTCGATACACAACCTGAATGTACCATCTTTCTTCTTGACAAACAAAATAGGAGCTCCCCACGGTGATGTGCTTGGTCGAATGAAACCACTCTCTAAAAGTTCTTGTAATTGGCTTTGCAGTTCTTTCATCTCGCTGGGTGCGAGTCTGTAAGGAGCACGAGCTATTGGTGCAGCTCCTGGTACAAGATCTATTTGAAATTCAACGGATCGATGTGGGGGTAATCCCGGTAATTCTTTCGGAAATACATCGGGAAATTCTTTTGTGACGGGAACATCATTGATGCTCTTTTCTTCAGTTTGTACTTTATCGACGTGTGCTAGAACAGCATAGCAACCTTTTCTTATTAGTTTTTGTGCCTTCAAATTACTAATAAGATGTAGCTTCGTGTTGCCCTTTTCTCCGTACACCATTAAGGGTTTTCCTTTTTCTCGTATAATGCGAATTGCATTTTTGTAACAAACGATCTCTGCTTTCACTTCTTTCAACCAGTCCATACCGATTATCACATCAAAACTCCCTAACTCTACTGGTATCAAATCAATCTTAAATGTTTCGTTAACCAGTTTAATTTCTCAATTCCGACATATATTATCTGCTGAAATTAATTTACCATTTGCTAATTCGAGTAAAAATTTACTATCCAAAGGCGTCAATGGATAACTTAATTTAGCACAAAAATCTCTACTCATATAGCTTCTATCCGCACCCGAATCAAATAAAACGTAAGCAGATTTATTGTCAATAAGAAACGTACCCGTAACAAGCTCCGGGTCTTCCTGTGCCTCTGCCGCATTAATATTGAAAACTCTTCCGCGGCCTTGTCCATTCGTGTTCTCCTGGTTCGGGCAATTTCTAATAATGTGGCCCTGTTTTCCACATTTATAACAAACTACATTGGCATAACTTGCTCCGACACTACTTGTTCCGCCATTACTCGTTCCGACACCATTTGTTCCTTTCGTTCTATTAACCCCTGGTCCGTAAACCTCACACTTCGCCACGCTATGACCATTTCTTTTACACTTGTTGCAAAATTTGGTGCAGAACCCCGAGTGATACTTTTCACACCTTTGGCATAGCTGCTTCTGATTGTTGTTGTTGTTGCGGTTATTATTGTTGTTAGGATGATTGTTGTAGTTGCTGTTGTTGTTGTTGTTATTGGGCCGTTTGTTGTAGTTGCGATTGATGTTGCGATTGTTGGGATAATTGTTGCGATTATTGTTGTAATTGCTGTTGTTGTTGTATTGGTGATTCTTATCACCGTTTTTCTCCCACTTTCTTTTGACTTGCTTCACATTGGCCTCTTCAGCAGTCTGTTCTTTAATTCTTTCTTCAATCTGGTTCACTAGTTTGTGAGCCATTCTACATGCCTGTTGTATGGAGGCGGGCTCGTGTGAACTTATATCTTCTTGGATTCTTTCCGGTAATCCTTTCACAAACGCGTCGATCTTCTCTTCCTCATCTTCGAATGCTCCCGGACACAATAGGCACAATTCTGTGAATCGTCTTTCATACGTGGTAATATCAAATCCTTGGGTTCGTAACCCTCTAAGTTCTGTCTTGAGCTTATTGACCTCGGTTCTGGGACGGTACTTCTCGTTCATCAAGTGCTTGAATGCTGACCACGGTAGTGCGTACGCATCGTCTTGTCCCACTTGCTCTAGATAGGTATTCCACCATGTTAACGCAGAACCTGTGAAGGTATGCGTAGCGTACTTCACTTTGTCTTCTTCAGTACACTTACTTATGGCAAACACCGATTCGACCTTCTCGGTCCACCGTTTCAATCCGATCGGTCCTTCGGTTCCATCAAATTCCAAAGGTTTGCAGGCAGTGAATTCTTTGTAGGTGCATCCTACACGATTTCCTGTACTGCTAGATCCAAGGTTATTGTTGGTATGTAGCGCAGCCTGTACTGCGGCTATGTTTGAAGCTAGAAAAGTACGGAATTCCTCTTCATTCATATTCACGGTGTGTCGAGTAATCGGTGCCATTTCCTTCAAAATAGTCAAATGGAACAAGTTAATCATACAGAATATTAATAGTAGTTAATAGTATTTCGTAGCATAATATGAACTCATTTATAAAAGCTTTTTCTTCATATTAGCGTTTTATAAGTTTAAATTCGGGTAGTACCTACCCGTTAAGTTCATACTTAGTAGCTAATATACAATTCAACTACTACAATTCTATATGAAAAACTGATTATAATAATATTTCGTGTTCAAACTTTTACACAATATTTTACAAACTTACAATACCGCTTATTTTACATATAGCATGAAATATAGCACACAATAAATTTGATACAAGATGGTTGTGAAGATAATTCTAGCTAGTACACAAGTCGTTCAGCAAAGGCAATAAAGACACGTAATTCATACGTCCAGAAACAAGTCATGCATTCTGGTTTTACTAGGATTACTTCCCATCCTTGGTCTTGTGGAACATAACCGTTATGGCCGTTGATAAGACAGCGTGTTGTAACGTCGTCAAAGGGACGAGGGTTACGTAATGTCCAACAGTCCCGTAACAATCTAAAAACCTCATTTCTTACCCCAATTACCGACTCCGTCACTTGTGGGAACGTTTTGTTTAATAGTTGTAGCCCGATGTTGTTGTTCTCACTTTGGTGAGAAGCGAACATTACTAATCCGTAAGCATAACATGCTTCTTTATGTTGCATGTTAGCCGCTTTTTCTAAATCACGAAGTCCTATATTCGGATACATTGAGTCGAAATAATTTCTTAACCCGTTGCGTAAAATAGCATTTGGGCTCCCCGCAATATATGCGTCAAAGTAAACACATCGTAACTTATGGGTTTCCCAATGTGATATCCCCCATCTTTCAAACGAAAGCCTTTTATAAACCAAGGCATTCTTGGAACGTTCTTCGAATGTCTTACAAACTGATCTCGCCTTAAATAGTTGTGCCGAAGAATTCTGACCGACTCTAGACAAGATTTCATCAATCATGTCTCCGGGTAGGTCTCTTAAAATATTGGGTTGTCTATCCATTTTGTACTGTAAAATAGACAAGAGTTAGATTCATAAAAAAATACTTATTAATACAAGCAATTTTTACATATATCATAAAGCATAAGCACACTATATTACATATATTACACCACACGAATACAACTATCTTATTCCGACTCGCTTGTTTCTTCTTCTTCGGTTTTGGTTCGTTTTGCCAAGTTTCTAGGGATATATGATGTTCCCCTAATACGAGCCGTCGTTTTCCACATTGGTTTAGAAAAACCTGGTGGTTTAGAGGTTCCCGGGTCATTGTTACAACTTAAGGACTTCGGGGGTTGACGATACATATAAAGTTCATCGGGGTTGGAATTAGATTTCTCTATTTTTATGCCCTTTCCCTTATTATTTTCTTTTGCCTTTTTAAATTCAGTTGGGGTAATTTCTATAACATCATTGGAATTCTCGTCGGAATCCGATTCATCGGAGAATTGGTAATCCTCCTAATATTTTGCTTCCTTGGCGGAAACACCATTGACCATAATTAACCTTGGTCAGTTGGTTGAGGATTTTCTTTTACTTAACCGTTTTATTATTTCCCCCACCGGTTCTATTTCTTCATCCGATTCCGATTCTTCTTCCGGTTCCGATTCTTCTTCCGGTTCCGACTCTTCTTCCGGTTCCTCTTCGGGAACTTGTGAATCAGTCCACGAATCATTCCAATTTACATTTGACTCTTCATTATTATTAGGTGAGTCAATGGGACTTGTTCTAGAGGTAGACATCTATCACACAATATCAAACATGTTAAGAGATTAATATATCACATAATATATACATGTTAATAATATATAGTTTCCAACAAAAATGTTAAGCAACCATTTTTAAAGAAAACACGGTCGAAGTCCAGACTCACTAATGCATCCTAACAAACTCGATAAGACACACTAATGCAAATTTTCTGGTTCTCTAAGACCAACGCTCTGATACCAACTGAAATGTCCCGTTCTTATTGATTAAAAACGTTCCATATTAATTAATTTCGTTGCGAGGTTTTGAACTCTATATGAGACGTTTTTCAAAGACTGCATTCATTTTAAAACAAACCATAACCTTTATTTCATCAATAAAGGTTTTAAAAAGCTTTACGTAGATTATCAACTAATGATAATCTAAAATATCCTGTTTACACACGACCATTACATAATGGTTTACAATACAAATATGTTACAACAAAATAAGTTTCTTGAATGCAGTTTTTACACAATATCATACAAGCATGGACTCCAAATCTCGTCCTTATTTAAGTATGCGACAACGGAAGCTCTTAATAATCACCTGAGAATAAACATGCTTAAAACGTCAACAAAAATGTTGGTGAGTTATAGGTTTAACCTATATATATCAAATCATAATAATAGACCACAAGATTTCATATTTCAATACACATCCCATACATAGAGATAAAAATCGTTCATATGGTGAACACCTGGTAACCGACATTAACAAGATGCATATATAAGAATATCCCCATCATTCCGGGACACCCTTCGGATATGATATAAGTTTCGAAGTACTAAAGCATCCGGTACTTTGGATGGGGTTTGTTAGGCCCAATAGATCTATCTTTAGGATTCGCGTCAATTAGGGTGTCTGTTCCCTAATTCTTAGATTACCAGACTTAATAAAAAGGGGCATATTCGATTTCGATAATTCAACCATAGAATGTAGTTTTACGTACTTGTGTCTATTTTGTAAATCATTTATAAAACCTGCATGTATTCTCATCCCAAAAATATTAGATTTTAAAAGTGGGACTATAACTCACTTTCACAGATTTTTACTTCGTCGGGAAGTAAGACTTGGCCACTGGTTGATTCACGAACCTATAACAATATATACATATATATCAAAATATGTTCAAAATATATTTACAACACTTTTAATATATTTTGATGTTTTAAGTTTATTAAGTCAGCTGTCCTCGTTAGTAACCTACAACTAGTTGTCCATAGTTAGATGTACAGAAATAAATCGATAAATATTATCTTGAATCAATCCACGACCCAGTGTATACGTATCTCAGTATTGATCACAACTCAAACTATATATATTTTGGAATCAACCTCAACCCTGTATAGCTAACTCCAACATTCACATATAGAGTGTCTATGGTTGTTCCGAAATATATATAGATGTGTCGACATGATAGGTCGAAACATTGTATACGTGTCTATGGTATCTCAAGATTACATAATATACAATACAAGTTGATTAAGTTATGGTTGGAATAGATTTGTTACCAATTTTCACGTAGCTAAAATGAGAAAAATTATCCAATCTTGTTTTACCCATAACTTCTTCATTTTAAATCCGTTTTGAGTGAATCAAATTGCTATGGTTTCATATTGAACTCTATTTTATGAATCTAAACAGAAAAAGTATAGGTTTATAGTCGGAAAAATAAGTTACAAGTCGTTTTTGTAAAGGTAGTCATTTCAGTCGAAAGAACGACGTCTAGATGACCATTTTAGAAAACATACTTCCACTTTGAGTTTAACCATAATTTTTGGATATAGTTTCATGTTCATAATAAAAATCATTTTCTCAGAATAACAACTTTTAAATCAAAGTTTATCATAGTTTTTAATTAACTAACCCAAAACAGCCCGCGGTGTTACTACGACGGCGTAAATCCGGTTTTACGGTGTTTTTCGTGTTTCCAGGTTTTAAATCATTAAGTTAGCATATCATATAGATATAGAACATGTGTTTAGTTGATTTTAAAAGTCAAGTTAGAAGGATTAACTTTTGTTTGCGAACAAGTTTAGAATTAACTAAACTATGTTCTAGTGATTACAAGTTTAAACCTTCGAATAAGATAGCTTTATATATATGAATCGAATGATGTTATGAACATCATTACTACCTTAAGTTCCTTGGATAAACCTACTGGAAAAGAAAAAAATGGATCTAGCTTCAAAGGATCCTTGGATGGCTCGAAGTTCTTGAAGCAGAATCATGACACGAAAACAAGTTCAAGTAAGATCATCACTTGAAATAAGATTGTTATAGTTATAGAAATTGAACCAAAGTTTGAATATGATTATTACCTTGTATTAGAATGATAACCTACTGTAAGAAACAAAGATTTCTTGAGGTTGGATGATCACCTTACAAGATTGGAAGTGAGCTAGCAAACTTGAAAGTATTCTTGATTTTATGTAACTAGAACTTGTAGAATATATGAAGAACACTTAGAACTTGAAGATAGAACTTGAGAGAGATCAATTAGATGAAGAAAATTGAAGAATGAAAGTGTTTGTAGGTGTTTTTGGTCGTTGGTGTATGGATTAGATATAAAGGATATGTAATTTTGTTTTCATGCAAATAAGTCATGAATGATTACTCATATTTTTGTAATTTTATGAGATATTTCATGCTAGTTGCCAAATGATGGTTCCCACATGTGTTAGGTGACTCACATGGGCTACTAAGAGCTGATCATTGGAGTGTATATACCAATAGTACATACATCTAAAAGCTGTGTATTGTACGAGTACGAATACGGGTGCATACGAGTAGAATTGTTGATGAAACTGAACGAGGATGTAATTGTAAGCATTTTTGTTAAGTAGAAGTATTTTGATAAGTGTATTGAAGTCTTTCAAAAGTGTATAAATACATATTAAAACACTACATGTATATACATTTTAACTGATTCGTTAAGTCATCGTTAGTCGTTACATGTAAGTGTTGTTTTGAAACCTTTAGGTTAACGATCTTGTTAAATGTTGTTAACCCAATGTTTATAATATCAAAAGAGATTTTAAATTATTATATTATCATGATATTATGATGTACGAATATCTCTTAATATGATATATATATACATTAAATGTCGTTACAACGATAATCGTTACATATATGTCTCGTTTCAAAATCATTAAGTTAGTAGTCTTGTTTTTACATATGTAGTTCATTGTTAATATACTTAATGATATGTTTACTTATCATAATATCATGTTAACTATATATATAACCATATATATGTCATCATATAGTTTTTACAACTTTTAACGTTCGTGAATCACCGGTCAACTTGGGTAGTCAATTGTCTATATGAAACCTATTTCAATTAATCAATTCTTAACAAGTTTGATTGCTTAACATGTTGGAAATATTTAATCATGTAAATATCAATCTCAATTAATATATATAAACATGGAAAAGTTCGGGTCACTACAAAACTTAGCCCTCCTTTTATAACCAAGTCATCCACTTCCCATTTCTTCCTCCCACCTATGTGGGATAACATCCTTCACAAATACTATGCAACCATATCCAATTCTTCTAACCAAAACTAGAACCAACAATATGGGCCATGTTTATGAAGCAAGGACCTATAACAAACAGATCGTATAATGATATATTTAGCTGGGACCTGGGCCAGAGACTCAGATCAGATCAATACCATATCAGATCCGAATCTGAGTCACATACACACCTATATTAGTTTTGCATAAAGGTAATAATAAAAATTCAAAGTTGATGCTTAACACTGTTTAGTTGCAGCTAATATGACCCGTTGCAACCTATCCACTCTGTTCTCAAAAATTGAAGGAGAACGCTCAGTTAATAGCGGTGTTACACTACTTGCTCCAAGCTCCTAAGATAATAAAGCATACACATTAGCTTGTCGCCGTATCAAAATTGAAAATTCTACTAAAATTGGACATGTAGACATTATTTAACACGTACTGTGCATTTCTCTATAAGCCAGTCAGATCGACCACCCTTCAGAGTACCTATATAGTACATGTCATGGAAGATTAACTTCACGCACGAGCATTAAAACTATGTCAATTTCAACCCGTTTACTCACGAATGGGTTTTACCTGAGTAAGTCATATTTCTAATATGTCATATGAGTAAAAGAAAATATATCAAATATAGTGAGGCAACCAAGTTGAGATTTTCTCCAAGTATTAAACCAATTCGGCCCCATTTTTTACCCTTCCGGAACATTATTAGCTTTGACAGTTTGACCCGTTATCCAAGTTGCTTAACAGCCCATTTTGCCACATCCAGGTAATATAGATCAAGCCATCATTGTATTCACTGTCCATGACACTTACCAAAAGCAGCAAACACATGCCACTGGGTTATATCGACTGGCTTGTATTAACAGATTACCTTACAAGTAATGTAGTGTATAAGCATGCATACCTGTCATCTATATTTAACCTTAGAACTTTAGTCATATGCCAGAATTCATCCCCTTGCACACGAACAACAGAACCCTAATTAATCAAGCATGGATTATTAGTTAACATAATTGGCCTCTTCCATTTGACGTTTTAGCAATACTAGGGTCTAATCGCAGTAAAACGGAGCGAAAAAGTGACTTATGTGCTAAACTTTGGACTGTGTGCGATGTTTTTCACTTGTATGCGATAATTTTTACTATGTGCAGTGTGCTAAGTACTAGTATATTTTTATGTGTCACTTTTGAATCCGTGCGACACGTTTTACTTCTGAAACTAATTCAATTCAGCGGTGTGTATGTATCAGGGAGAGAGAGATAGAGAGAGAGAGAGAGAGAGAGAGAGATGTTGCCTTAGAGGGAGGGATGACGTCAGAGAAGAAACGAGGAAGACCGCCGCGAGATTGATTGGTGGGATCCGATGAGAATGATCGGAAGTTGAAGGTTTTCCGGTTCAGAACTACCACCGCCAATCGAGGGCTCAAACTAAAAAAGAGACTTTACATTTTGAAAGTACCCGTTCATATACATCATAAACGATTCCCAATAGTTGATTACATTGCGAGGTATTTGACCTCTATATGATACATTTTACAAACATTGCATTCGTTTTTAAAAGACAAACTTTCTTTACATCAAAAATTGACGGCATGCATACCATTTCATATTACATCCAACTATAATTGACTTAATATTAATCTTGATGAACTCAATGACTCGAATGCAACGTCTTTCAAAGTATGTCATGAATGACTCCAAGTAATATCCTTAAAATGAGCTAATGCACAGCGGAAGATTTCTTTAATACCTGAGAATAAACATGCTTTAAAGTGTCAACCAAAAGGTTGGTGAGTTCATTAGTTTATCATAATTAATCATTTCCGTAATAGTAATAGACCACAAGATTTCATTTTCCATAAATATCCGTACACTCGCAAGTGTATAAAAGTATTCTATAAGTTGTTGAGCGCTTCGGTAACCATACTTAACAATTAATGTGGCATATTCCCTTTATTATGAAATCTCCCTACACTGTACCAAGTGTAGTAAAAACGAAGTACTATGCAACCGTTTACGATACTAGAGCGACTAGCCCGGTTGGGGTTGTCAAACCCGATAGATCTATCAATAGGATTCGCGCTTACATGCTCTTACAACATGTAAATATTAGTTACCAAGCTATTAGGGAAAAATATGCAAAGTGGTACAACTCAACGTAGAATATGTTTTTAGTACTTGTGTCCATTTCGTAAAACAGCGCATGTATTCTCAGCCCAAAAATATATATATAAAGGGAGTAATGAAACTCACAATACTGTATTTCGTAGCAATTATGTATATGACGGCACTGAACAAGTGCAGGGTTTGTCTCGGATTCACGAACCTATATTAAGTATATACATTTATATGTTGGTCAAAATCTGTCTAACAATTTAGGTCAAGTCGTAGTGTATCACAATCCTAATGCTCGAGACCGACATGCAAAAGTCAACTTGACCCAAAATGACTTCCAAAATCTATACATGTTTATTATATAAATTATATATAGTCGTTTTATATATTTAAATATATTTATCAGATCTTATTATACTAAATAATACAAGTCATTTATTAATAAATAAAAATTTATATTAAAATTCATATATGATAAAAATATACTTTTATATATCTCAAGTAATAAAATTTATAAAATTCACTTAATATCATAAAAATATAGTGGTATGTATTATTAATGTAATTATATTACGTGTGATAAAAATATCTTTGTACGCATATTTATTTGATAAAATAATATTGATAATAATAATAATGATAAAAATAATAAAATGATAGTTTCAATAAAAATATTAATTTTTAGTAATAAAGATAATTTTAGTAATAACATCAACTGATAACAATTATAATAATCGTTTTAATAATAATATTAAAATTAATGATAATTCAGTTGACCATATCTTTTAATCCGTTCATCGAAACCACGCGATTTTTATATGAAAAGTTATTAATTTTTCTTTAGCTTTTCAATGATATGCATATCATATACCTTATCTAAGTAGCTTATGTATCAAATTCGTGATTTATCATAAACTATTTAACGACAAAACTAAGCATACAAACATGCATAATCATATATACTCGAGCACTAGTCAGGGATACACTATTAATATATAAAAGATAAGATATGAATGCTCACGTATCAATATTGTGATTCAATATTGTAGAAAAGTACGTAGACGCAACGAAAATGATAAACGTTAGGTTGACCTCACGAGCAATACCCTCGAACAATACCCATAACCTTCATAGCTATAACCTATAATTTCCTTAGCTCTATCCCATTTGAAAACTTATTTTGAAATCGTCTGAATATAACTCCGTCGTAGTATCTTATGTATACTAATAATATCTTGAAATAATACTAAGTAAATATATATATGTAATTCGATTGAGACAGTTTAGAGAAATATATTTTCAAGTTTCTATGAAATAATGAAACCTATTGAATTCTATTTATAATAGATTTTTGAATTATTAAAGTGAATTATTAAAGTATAAATTATTAAAGTGAATTATTAAAGTATGAAATTATTAAAGTGAATTATTAAAGTATGAATTATTAAAGTAAATTATTAAAGTATGAATTATTAAAGTGAATTATTAAAGTATGAATTATTAAAGTGAATTATTAATTTATGAATTATTAAAGTGAATTATTAAAGTGAATTATTAAAGTATGAATTATTAAAGTGAATTATTAAAGTATAAATTATTAAAGTTAAAGTAAATTAAAAGTAAAGTAAAGGTAAAGTTAAAGTATAGTAAAAGTATAAAACTATGTACGTATAATACGCGTATAAATATATATAATATTAATTTAAATCGTTATATCATAAAACATTTTAGAAAATTAGAATTATATATATTCATAATAGGTTTCAAGTTTTTAAATTACAGTCTGTTGGTGAAGAATGGGATAAAGTACAAAGGTTAAATAAACGTATGAAATCATCTTAATGAAAAATGTCGAGTTACTTAACTTATCGATATCCAACATCTAAGTTATTTACACTCCACGTTCTTACTTTCATATTAAATAAAATGAAAGTTAACATAGTTATCTTATCAAGGTCACGAGAAAAATATTATAAAACATGAATGTAGTTCCAAACTTTTTGAGATTCAACATTACAAATTCTGCTTATCGTGTCAGAAACATATAAAGGTTAAGTTTAAATTTGGTCGGAAATTTCTGGGTCGTCACAGTACCTATCCGTTAAAGAAATTTCGTCCCGAAATTTGATCGAGGGTCGTCATGGCTAACCATAAAAATGTTTTCATGATGAATATGAGTTGATAAATAGAGTTTTATAATCATTGAGTAATATAGATAAAACAATTTGATTACGCGAAGAGTATAAGTGAAGCTATCACAAAAGAGTGAAATGAATAAATACAGATTCGTTTTAACCAGTGATGTAGTCACGGTTGATTTCTGGATTTTAAGGAATTTAGAGGAAATCTTCGTCATAAGATTTGGGTTCTTCGATAATTAAGGAAATTAGAATCCTCTTTGGTTAAATGCGATGATCTGTTCTGATTGTTCTGTCTGGTACTTCACTATAAATCCACCCTCTTCGTTTCCTTACAACTCACACCTCCTATTCTTTCTCCCTCAACTCATATTTTAAAGTATTTGTCCATATGCTCCATCCAGTGCTGATTCTTGATATACTCCTCACTTTTATATCTGTCGTTCTTCTTTTTCATCTGCCGCCGGAAGAATCTATTTACTTTTACTATACTCTTGGTTTTATAGTGTTTTTAGTTCTCCCGTGTCTTTATATTGCTATATGCATCGATATATATGGTTTATAATTTTCGGGTTGTCATTGGGCTTTATATCTTCCCTTATATTTCCAAGTCCCTGCTTCTGTCTTCTATAATCATTGTCATCTACAGTTAATGCTCCATTCTATTTGCTGCGATTTATACTCCCATTTCTATTTCAGAGCTTCATTCTTTCATTTCCTCTTCTTGCGATTAAGCACCGCATATAATGGTCCAGAATTCGTAGATATGAATTTCGGAATGAACATAGTTAATGTTCTAAGAGTAAAATTGAAATGGCACGATCTTGATTTGTCAAATTACCAAAATTCAAGAGAAAAGATAGAATTATCAGGAAGAATATGTTCTCGATATGTTTGGAGATTAGGTAGAATGTAAGAGTCGTGTAACATGGCACATGATGACGTTATAATCTGTAAATCATCACGTTCCATTAGAAACTCAACATGACTTACTATAATATAATCACGTTGATCAAGTGTCATTATATTATACTAACTCATGCTTCAGTTCCCAACACTACTTCAAAAACATTGATAATTTAAATTCAAATTTTTCAGAATTTAGAAACTAATACAGTTTCCTTTATAATGTATCACTGATATCGCGAAGAGATAAAAGATTTCAGTTAAGAATAGTTATGAAAATATCTTCAGAAATATGGAGGATATTTATAATGAAAGATATGATGATATCTTAGAATATTTAAGATAAGAGGATGATGAAGAATATTGTCCGTAAAGGTTTAGAGTCAGGAGCAAGGTATTTGATAATGACTTCAGCCGATACTGAATCATTTGGATTCTTTGAAGGCAGGTTTAGTCTTTGTGATTTGTCCACAGCCTCCTTCATACTTTGCTCAATCCGTTTTTCAGTTCCAAACCTTCTCTTTTTCTGAGCTTTGCCAACACACTATTCTTTATCATCAAACTTTTTACTGTTAAGATCGTTGACAGTTTCTGCTGCTTCATCAGCATTTTTTAAAATTTCGAGAACTAGTTCGCAGTTTAGGCGTTTTTCAGAAACTTCACATTCGAAATATGTAAGTCTTGGAGGCAGACGTTATATGTATATATAACTGTTGATGTAGACATGCTGCGAGATTTCAAAATACTGATTGCTGATTCTCAATAATTGGTATGGCAATTCTTGTTACAAAGTGCGGATGAGTATATGATAGGGTTCTAATGAATATATCGATTTTTCTGAAAATCAAAGATTAGTGAAATTGTTGGTAAGTTTATTGCTAATGTGGTGGGACATAAACGGTTCTCCGGTAATGATGGCGAAAGGGCATCGTATATATCGAGATTATAATAAGACCGTTTTAATTGAAAAGTCGAAGTTGACTTGTGGAGCTGTGACACAACTTTCTACTTTGGTAAGGAATTGAAAAGTCATTTTAGCTAATAAATGCCAAAGAGTCTGACACGGATACGTGTTAAACTATGACTTTAGTTTCGAGAGTTTTTCAGGTGTATACCGTGGATAACATGTGGTTGGATCATCATCTCGATTGTTCATTATTTGAAGTGTCTTCAGGAATTTCGAAGGGTTTGGACACAGATTGTAATCATTAATATACCTATGATGTTCTAACACAGTTTTGAAGTCAAAGTATAGCTTTGAAAGATGTAAGGATTTAAGAGTGATGATTTTTGGCTATATCTCGAATTAAATTTTGCGATTTCAAAATCAGAATATGTAATTGAATTTGAATGAGTATGGTTATTTTGATTTCTATGAAAGAATGTATATTGTTATGACAATAGTGAGTATAGTTGATGATTGCTGAATCAGATTCGAAGAATGTAACATATTAATTGTGAATTTATATATCTCTTGGGTATTACCTACCCGTTAAAAAAAATTCACAATTAATATTTTGTACAAAAGAATTTTATTACAGTCTTTATGAAAATATACATATGTATATTTTCTTCAGATGTAATATAGATTTAATGAGTTAATATTAAATTAAACTCATTTGATTTATGGTTAAGGCTAGGATAGATAATTTCTAAACTTTAGAAATTACATAATCGATGTAGAATGTTTCCCCAATGAAGTTATGAATCAATACTTCATCGTTGTGGTATTCCTTGGTATCTACAGAGCGTATGATGTCGATGCTCGTGGGACAGATTGTAAAGTTGAGGTTTATGACGTGGTTGTAGTTGGAGTGGTAATGGTACTGTTGGCGATGATGATGGTGGTACTGGTTATGCTACTGGTGCTGCTGCTGGTGTTTGTAACCTTTGCACCATATTCTCCAAAGCCACTACCTTAGCGCGAAGCTCGTTGACTTCTTCTATTACACCGGGGTGATTGTCGGTTCGGACGAGCGGATAAATAAAATCTAGAATTTGGTATAGTATATAATCATGACGAGATACTCTGGAAATGAGAGAGAAAATGGTGTTTCGGGCAGGTTCGCCGGTAAGTGCTTCAGATTCTTCGCCAAGAAGGCAATGTGGTGGATGGAAAGGATCGCCTTCTTCTTGTCTCCAATGATTAAGGAGGCTATGAACTCATCCCCAATTTATCCAGAATAGATGATGGCTGATTGGTTGATCCATTCCAGTCACACTGCTTTCGAAGCTTGATTGGGATTCCATTTCAGAATCCGAGGGACATGAACTAATGACGAATTCCATTTCGTACGATTGAATAAAGGATTTTTCGATATGAAATGATTTTTCGGCTATCGGGTGATATTCTAATTACATAGAGTATCTATATATATATAGCAAAAGGTTTCGTAGATTACGGAGGAATTTATGGAATATGTCAGGCAAAGTTTACAGTAACAGATACGCTAAGATATGAATTTTGTCTATACACTATTCATGCAATCAATGCAATAAGATGTGTCTAGACTAAGAATGATAAGTAGGTGATTTTCGACAAAAATGATACGCAAAACTTTTGACATGCAGACACGGTCGAAGTCCAGACTCACTAATGCATCCTAACGACTATCAGTTAGATACACTAATGCAGACCTGGTTCGCTAAGACCACCGCTCTAATACCAACTGAAAGGACCCGTTCATATACATTATAAACGATTCACAATAGTTGATTACATCGCGAGGTATTTGACCTCTATATGATACATTTTACAAACATTGCATTCGTTTTTAAAAGACAGACTTTCTTTACGTCAAAAATTGACGGCATGCATACCATTTCATATTACATCCAACTATAATTGACTTAATATTAATCTTGATGAACTCAATGACTCGAATGCAACGTCTTTCAAAGTATGTCATGAATGACTCCAAGTAATATCCTTAAAATGAGCTAATGCACAACGGAAGATTTCTTTAATACCTGAGAATAAACATGCTTTAAAGTGTCAACCAAAAGGTTGGTGAGTTCATTAGTTTATCATAATCAATCATTTCCGTAATAGTAATAGACCACAAGATTTCATTTTCCATAAATATCCGTACACTCGCAAGTTTATAAAGTATTCTATAAGTTGTTGAGCGCTTCGGTAACCATACTTAACAATTAATGTGGCATATTCCCTTTATTATGAAATCTCCATACACTGTATCAAGTGTAGTAAAAATGAAGTACTATGCAACCGTTTACGATACTAGAGCGACTAGCCCGGTTGGGGTTGTCAAACTCGATAGATCTATCAATAGGATTCGCGCTTACATGCTCTTACAACATGTAAATATTAGTTACCAAGCTATTAGGGAAAAATATGCAAAGTGGTACAACTCAACGTAGAATATGTTTTTAGTACTTGTGTCCATTTCGTAAAACAGTTATAAAACAGCGAATGTATTCTCAGCCCAAAAATATATATAAAAAGGGAGTAATGAAACTCACAATACTGTATTTCGTAGCAATTATGTATATGACGGCACTGAACAAGTGCAGGGTTTATCTCGGATTCATGAACCTATATTAAGTATATACATTTATATGTTGGTCAATACCTGTCTAACCATTTAGGTCAAGTCGTAGCGTATCACAATCCTAATGCTTGAGACCGACATGCAAAAGTCAACTTGACCCAAAATGACTTCCAAAATCTATATATGTTTATTATATAACTTATATATAGTCGTTTTATATATTTAAATATATTCATCAGATCTTATTATACTAAATAATACAAGTCATTTATTAATAAATAAAAATTTATATTAAAATTCATATATGATAAAAATATACTTTTATATATCTCAAGTAATAAAATTTATAAAATTCACTTAATATCATAAAAATATAGTGGTATGTATTATTAATGTAATTATATTACGTGTGGTAAAAATATATTTGTACGCATATTTATTTAATAATAATAATAATGATAAAAATAATAAAATGATAGTTTCAATAAAAATATTAATTTTTAGTAATAAAGATAATTTTAGTAATAATATCAACTGATAACAATTATAATAATCGTTTTAATAATAATATTAAAATTAATGATAATTCAGTTGACCATATCTTTTAATCCGTTCATCGAAACCACACGATTTCTAAATGAAAAGTCATTAATTTTTCTTTAGCTTTTCAATGACTTGCATATCATATACCTTATCTCAGTAGCATATGTATCAAATTCGTGATTTATCATAAACTATTTAACGACAAAACTAAGTATACAAACATGCATAATCATATATACTCGAGCACTAATCAGGGATATACTATTAATATATAAAAGATAAGATATGAATGCTCACGTATCAATATTGTGATTCAATATTGTAGGAAAGTACGTAGACGCAACGAAAATGATAAACGTTAGGTTAACCTCACGAGCAATACCCTCGAACAATACCCATAACCTTCATAGCTATAACCCATAATTTCCTTAGCTCTATCCCGTTTGAAAACTTATTTTGAAATCGTCTGAATATAACTCCGTCGTAGTATCTTATGTATACTAATAATATCTTGAAATAATACTAAGTAAATATATATGTAATTCGATTGAGAGAGTTTAGAGAAATATATTTTTAAGTTTCTATGAAATAATGAAACCTATTGAATTCTATTTATAATAGATTTTTAAATTATTAAAGTGAATTATTAAAGTATGAATTATTAAAGTGAATTATTAAAGTATGAATTATTAAAGTATTTTATTAATTTATGAATTATTAAAGTGAATTATTAAAGTGAATTATTAAAGTATGAATTATTAAAGTGAATTATTAAAGTATAAATTATTAAAGTTAAAGTAAAGTAAAAGTAAAGTAAAGGTAAAGTTAAAGTATAGTAAAAGTATAAAACTATGTACGTATAATACGCGTATAAATATATATAATATTAATTTAAATCGTTATATCATAAAACATTTTAGAAAATTAGAATTATATATATTCATAATAGGTTTCAAGTTTTTAAATTACAGTCTGTTGGTGAAGCATGGGATAAAGTCCAAAGGTTAAATAAACGTATGAAATCATCTTAATGAAAAATGTCGAGTTACTTAACTTGTCGATATCCAACATCTAAGTTATTTACACTCCACGTTCTTACTTTCATATTAAATAAAATGAAAGTTAACATAGTTATCTTATCAAGGTCACGAGGAAAATATTATAAAACATGAATGTAGTTCCAAACTTTTTGAGATTCAACATTACAAATTCTGCTTATCGTGTAGGAAACATATAAAGGTTAAGTTTAAATTTGGTCAGAAATTTCCGGGTCGTCACAGTACCTACCCGTTAAAGAAATTTCGTCCCGAAATTTGATCGAGGTCGTCATGGCTAACCATAAAAATGTTTTCATGACGAATATGAGTTGATAAATAGAGTTTTATAATCATTGAGTAATATAGATAAAACAATTTGATTATGCAAAGAGTATAAGTGAAGCTATCACAAAAGAGTGAAATGAATAAATACAGATTCGTTTTAACCAGTGACGTAGTCACGGTTGATTTCTGGATTTTAAGGAATTTAGAGGAAATCTTCGTCATAAGATTTGGGTTCTTCGATAATTAAGGAAATTAGAATCCTCTTTGGTTAAATGCGATGATCTGTTCTGATTGTTCTGTCTGGTACTTCACTATAAATCCACCCACTTCGTTTCCTTACAACTCACACCTCCTATTCTTTCTCCCTCAACTCATATTTTAATGTATTTGTCAATATGCTCCATCCAGTGCTGATTCTTGATATACTCCTCACTTTCATATCTGTCGTTCTTCTTTTTCATCTGCCGCCGGAAGAATCTATTTACTTTTACTATACTCTTGGTTTTATAGTGTTTTTAGTTCTCCCGTATCTTTATATTGCTATATGCATCGATATATATGGTTTATAATTTTCGGGTTGTCATTGGGCTTTATATCTTCCCTTATATTTCCAAGTCCCTGCTTCTGTCTTCTATAATCATTGTCATCTACAGTTAATGCTCCATTCTATTTGCTGCGATTTATACTCTCATTTCTATTTCAGAGCTTCATTCTTTCATTTCCTCTTCCTGCAATTAAGCACCGCATATAATGGTCCAGAATTCGTAGATATGAATTTTGGAATGAACATAGTTAATGTTCTAAGAGTAAAATTGAAATGGCACGATCTTGATTTGTCAAATTACCAAAATTCAAGAGAAAAGATATAATTATCAGGAAGAATATGTTCTCGATATGTTTGGAGATTAGGTAGAATGTAAGAGTCGTGTAACATGGCACATGATGACGTTATAATCTGTGAATCATCACGTTCCATTAGAAACTCAGCATGACTTACTGTAATATATTCATGTTGATCAAGTGTCATTATATTATACTAACTCATGCTTCAGTTCCCAACACTACTGCAAAAACATTTAACGCTTTTTTTTCGTTTTCCTGACTACTAACTTATGACTTACTGTAACGCGTCCACTTCAACCTTTAATGCTTTTTTTCATTTTCCTGACTACTAACGCCCCCGGGACGTGAGGCCTGACACCGCGTTACAAGTGTCAAAGGGCGTTAGCGAGCCTGACGGGACCCCTCTAATGCCGCGTTATTGGTAGTCTTAGCCCTAATGAAATGCCCCGTTCATATCGATTATAAACGTTACATAATAATTGATTTCATTGCGAGGTACTTGACCTCTATGTGATACATTTTACAAACATTGCATTCGTTTTTAAAAGACAAACTTTCATTTCATCGAAAGTTGACAGCATGCATACCATTTCATAATATATCCAACTATAATTGACTTAATAATAATCTCGATGAACTCAACGACTCGAATGCAACGTCTTTTGAAATATGTCATGAATGACTCCAAGTAATATCTCTAAAATGAGCAAATGCACAGCGAAAAATTTCTTTAATACATGAGAATGAACATGTTTTCAAGTGTGATGCCCCGTCCTAATCCATCTGGACGAAGTCTTCAACAGTTGGTCCCATTGCGAGGTTCTGACCTCTATATGCCATAAACGACTCCATGTAATATGAGCAAATGCACAGCGGAATATTTCTTTCATACCTGAGAATAAACATGCTTTAAAGTGTCAACCAAAAGGTTGGTGAGTTCATTAGTTTAACATAAATAATCATTTCATAATTTTAATAGACCACAAGATTTCATATTTCCATTTCTCATAAACATACGTCCCATGCATAGAGACAAAAATATCATTCATATGGATTGAACACCTGGTAACCGACATTAACAATATGCATATAAGAATATCCCCATCATTCCGGGATCCTCCTTCGGACATGATATAATTTCGAAGTACTAAAGCATCCGGTACTTTGGATGGGGCTTGTTGGGCCCGATAGATCTATCTTTAGAGTTCGTGTCAATTAGGGTGTCTGTTCCCTAATTCTTAGATTACCAGACTTAATAAAAAGGGGCATATTGGATTTCGATAATTCAACCATATAATGTAGTTTCAATTACTTGTGTCCATTTCGTAAAACAGTTATAAAAGCAGCGCATGTATTTTCAGTCTCAAAAATATATATTGCAAAAGCATTTAAAAAGGGAGCAAATGAAACTCACGCATATAAATATTGTAAAATAGTTAATAAAGCATTTGCATGTATTCTCAGCCCAAAAATGTATATAAAAAGGGAATAATGAAACTCACTGAATGTATTTTGTAGTAAAAATACATATGACGACATTGAACAAAAGTAGGGTTGGCCTCGGATTCACGAACCTCAAGAAGTATCCCTCACAAAAATGCCCAAGTTCGGGTTTGAACCCGTGATGTCCCGCTAACCCGATAATATCCTTAACCAACTGCTCCACTAATCTTTTCTGTTTTATTTTCGGATTGAATCCTTTTAACCCGTATTTGCCCGTTTTCATTTTCCTAATTCCACCATCATCATCATCTAATTACTATATACATCATCATCACTCCATTTTAATCGATTATCATAATCATAAACCATACATCATTAATTCATCATTGTTACATCATGATCACCATGTCCTTTTTCTACTGTAAACATCACCATTTACATCATCCTTACATCGTCTCTTTAATCATCTTGATCATTATCACTATCCTATGCCGTAACCATCATCATCATACTTCATGATCATCTCCGTTTATTTGCAGTATCATTAATCCATGATATAAGTTCACAAGAAACATGGTTGGCCCAATATAAGCATGATCTTTCAAAACGGTTTAATGGACCAAGTGAGAAATTGTATTGGCAAATTTAAATTAATTAAACTATGATTGTGGGAATATAGGATCCGAAATTTATGTCTCAAACTGGATCGTTCAGGTAAATTGGACCGTGTCCCACCTTAAAGATTTTTTTTTTTTTTTTGTCTTGGATTATATTGAATGGCTGGTTTCAAAAAGGAAGATAAAGGGAGACACAAGATTATTAATCGCCACCATAACCCACTTGGACCCTTCTTATTGAATTACTGCTCGCAAAATTTAAATAATCCTACTTCCTTATGTGCCTTACCCTACCATTATAACAAAGGCACCAATTTATAACTCATATTTGTCTACCCATTTTCGTTTAACAAGCATTTGGGGGAGTGTACTAAGGTAATACATGTATTAATTTAAATCAAGTGGATTTCTTGATTGCCTCCTGTCTCCCACTCCATAATAAATAAATAAAATTTACGCAAACCGAATTGGAATTATATTCCTTTCATTGCTACGACCACCAACATCATTCCAAGTGGTTCATTATGTTGGTTATAGTGCTTGATGTTGTCCCACCTTCACATGTATCTTGGACTCTTATAATATGTTTTCTAAAATGGACAACTTTCATTTAAAGTGGTGGTCTTTATATAATAAACATTCTTCATTCAACATCACATACCTTCATCATTATAATAGAAACAATCGTGCATCAACATGAATTGTTTGTGTGTCGTCTGAACAGAAAGATAAGAGGACTGACAGTAGCAGTGATGATGATTTGACGATGAGGTTGTGTGAAACTTTGGTGGCCGATGATTGCAGGTGAGGTGGTGGAGAAGGTGGTTCAATGGGTGGTCCGAAAACAAATATTATATAGTAGAAGCTGCAGAAATTGTTGACGGTTTGTGGTGTTTCCATGGAGATGGTTGGTTAGAGAGAAAGAATGGGTGACGTTGTGGTTGTAGCCGGTGGTGTAAGGATAGTGACGTGATGGATGGTTCGATGGGTTTTAGTGGGTTTTCTTTGAAAGAAAACGAAAAAAATAAAGTGAGTGGGTTTGAAGATGGTGAAAGGTGGTGTAATCGATTCGTTTTAGTTCTTGGGTGATGTCGTTCGAATCGAAAACATAAAACAGATACGAGAACAAAAAATGAAATGGGTTTAAGATGGTGGTCGTTTACATGGGTTTGTGATGTGTGGGTTGTGATTGATCAAACAATAACAGGAAACATCTTGTAGCAGATTTATCCGATCATGGTGGCGGTTTTGAGTGAGCCTTGGGTGTCGAATAACATAATTAGCTAGTAGAGTGGTTCGAGCATGTAGTGTGGTCTTGGTTGTGGTTTTATTATTGCATGAAACTAGGAATGCAAATATATCAAGTGGGTTTAATATAAAAGGAGAAGGTGGTTGTTGAAGATGTGTATGATGATGATTTTGATTATGTACGTGTATGCATATATATTATATTATGCAACAAGTGGTGATGAAATGAATCTCAAATAGTCAATCATATAGATATTTCTTCCTTTGTCGACATGAATTCACAAGTGAACAGAAAACGAAATAAAAGTTGTTAATTATAGAAAACGGATGTCGCATAAATATTTGACTATATAATTTATAATTAATTAATATTAATAGTTAATAAATGTATTAATAATAATAATACTGTTAATATTAATAATATCAAAATTACTAATAATGAAAATACTCATAATAATATTAATAATACTAATATTGATATATTACTAATAATAATGGAAATAATAATAATATTAGTGTTAATACCAGAACTATTTATTATTATTATTTTTTTTTACTTGCAATTATTTAGATATAAATAAATTTCTCCATATAATATTTATAAATTATTACAATATTCATGATTATGTATAGAAATTAATAGTTCGAGTTAAACTGGTTACATATCAATCGAAGTGACAAATGGTTATTACAATCATTCAAAATTTATATTCTATATACATTATATTATATATAGATTTATTTTAATAAAAAATTTTATTATCTTATAATATTTTACATACGTATTTCTAACATTTAAGTCATATATTATTTCTAACTACATTTCAAATTAATATATATATATATATATATATATATATATATATATATATATATATATATATATATATATATATATATATGTATATATTTAAATATATATGTATCTATTTACAAATAGTTGTTCGTGAATCGTCGAAAATGGTCGAAGGGTAATTGCATATATGAAAACAGTTTCAAAATTTTTGAGACTCAACCTAACAGGCTTTGCTTATCTTGTCAAAATCATATAAAGATCAAGTTTAAATTTAGTCGAAAATTTCCGGGTCGTCACAGTACCTACCCGTTAAAGAAATTTCGTCCCGAAATTTGATTGGGAAGGTCATGTATGACAATAAGTATGCTTTCATGACGATTATGAGTTAATGAATAGAGTTTTTATCATCATTGAGTAATATGGATAAAACAATTCGATTACTCGAAGAGTACGAGTGAAGCTATCACCAAATAGTGAAATGAGAAAGACATGTTTCATCATCACTTTTGACTAGTCATGGTTGAATTTAGAAAAATAAGGTGCGTCTTAGCTTTTGACGTTGTCTTGGTTGAATTCCGGAATTCAAGGGATTAAAGAAAATCTTCAAAGTCTATAAGATTTGATTCTTCGGCGAATAAGGAAATTAAGATCTCCATAATTAAATACGGTGATCTACCTCGATTACTCTGTCTGATATTTCAATTATAAATTAAAATCTTCCGTTCCATTATTCTCACCATTCCTATACTTTCTTTTCTAGTTCATACATCCAAAAGATTGTGAAAATGCTTAATCCAGTTCTAATCCTTGATATTTTCCTAATTATCATTTCTATCATCCTTCTATTCAATCTTCCACCAGAAAGATTTGGTTACTCCTACTATTGCCTTGGAATGATACTATTCTTAATTCCATCGTGTCTTTATATTGTTATTTGTATTAATATCCATGGTTTGTAATTTCGGTGTTGTCATTGGGCTTTATATTTTCTCTTACATTTTGGATCTCTTTGCCTTTTTATTATCCTCTCGACCTCTAGTAAAGCGAGTAATGGTCAAGAATTCGTAAGTATGGAGTTTCGAATGAACTTAATGTTCTAAACGAGAAAGAACGTAATAGCACGATTTGATTCGTTAAATTACCAGAATCATTGAGAATAGAGCTATCAAGAATATACTTTCTTGATATGTTCAGAAGTTAATTAGAATGAAAGAGTTATGTAACATGACACATGATGGTGGTATGATCTACTGTGAACCATCATGTCCCATTAGAACTCAGCATGACTTACTGTAATATAATCACGTTGATCAAGTGTCATTATATTATACTAACTCATGCATTAATTCCCAATATTACTTCAATAACATTCATATTTTAAGCTCGAAAGTTTACAGAATATAGAAACTAACAGTTTCTATATGATGTAATACTGATAGCACGAAGAGATTAATGATTTCAGATAAGAATAGTTATAAAAATATCTCCAGAAATATGAAGGATATTTATAACGAAAGATACGATAATATCTCGGAATATCTAAGATCAGCGGATGATAGAAACTATTGTCTGCAAGGGTTTAGAGTAAGGAGCAAGATATTCACTAAAGACTTTAGTAGTCATTGAATCATTTGGATTCTTTGAAGTCAAACTTATTCTTTGTGATTTGTCCACGGCTTGCTTCATAGTTTCGCATAATCTGCTTTTCGGTACTAAATTTTTCTATTGAATGTTTCCATTATAATGATACACAGGAAGCACGAAGAGGTATATAATTTCGGACGAGAATATTTATGAAAATATCCTCAGAAATATCGAAGATATTGATGATGATATTTTGGAATTTCTAAGTTCGATGGTTGATAAGGAAAAATTTTCCTCAAGATTTTAACATGACTTCGGAGCAAGATATTCTCTAAAGATTTCAACAGATCCATAATTACCTGGATTCTTTGAATATAGGGTATGGTCTTTGTATTTGTCCTTGGTCTCCTTCGTGGTTAGATCAATCTGTTTTCCAGTTCCAACTCTTCTGAGCTTTTCCAACGTTCTATTCTTTATTATCAAACTTCCGATGATTAAGGTCGTTTACAGTTTTTTTTTTTTTTTTTTTTTTTTATGTTGCTTCATTCAACTTTTCACAATTCAGAGTATTAGTTCGCAGACTGGGTGCTTTTCAAAATTTCAGAATGGAAGATCATTATTCTAAATGTTATACATATAACTGTTGATGTAGATATGCTGTGAGTTTTCAAAGTACTGATTGCCGATTCCTCTACATTTACTGCTACCCTATCTGAATCATTAGTTATTGATCCGAGATGATTTCAAGAAAATTGTGTTTTTAGATGATTAAACACTGACGGTAATATGGTGGAATATAAAAGGTTCCCGGTAACAATAAAAGAACATACATATTAGTCAAGGTGATAATAAGGTTGTTTCGAACTAAAAGTCGAAGTTGATTTGCTGAAGCTGTGACAAAATTTGCTACTTTGAAAAGGGATCGCAAAGTTATTTTTGCTAATAAATGCCAAAGGACCTGACGCGGCTACGTGTTAAACTTTTACTCAGTTATCGAGAGTTTCTCAAGTGCTTAACTATATGCACAAATCTTTCCTTCCGTAGATGAAGTGCGGTTGATTCATCCTCTCGATTGAGGTATTTTCAAGAATCATGAAAGGTTTGAACGCAGAATCTAATCGTGAAGATACAAATGATGTTTAAGACAAATTCAAGTGGCAGACTTGAAGAATTGTTTAGTTTCATATGTTTTAATCAATATTTTAGTTCATTTTAATCGTTCAATGTTGGTAGTCATCGGTTGATAGTCCACAGTTGACAGCCCAATAATTCATATATAGTTTAATATATAAAATTCGAATTAATTAATACGTGTCGTGACCCGTATACGTCTCAGACTTGATCACAACTCAAAGTATATATATATTTTGGAATCAACCTCAACCCTGTATAGCTAACTCCAACATTTGCATATAGAGTGCCTATGGTTGTTCCGAAATATATATATAGATGGGTTGATATGATATGTCAAAACATTGTATACGTGTCCCGATATTTAAAGTGCGTAAAATAAATAACAGAAATTAAATGACTATAAATAAAATTGCGATAAATTAAAATGTGATCAGTTAGCTAGGAACAGTTAGCTAGGATTTTGTTAGCGTGGATTCTTAACAAAATTCCTCATAGTTAATTTGTTTGTTTCTAACAAATTTTTATTCCGTCAAATGTTTTCTTCATTATGCCACTTGTTGGATTCTGATAGGTCAAAATCCAAATTTAAAATTTAATGAAAATGGTTACTCTGCGGTGAACGGATACGGATACCGGTGGATGTAAGTAGGATAGTGAATAACTGTGGAATCAGATTCGAAGAATATACAGTGTAACTTATTAATGTGAAATTTAAATATTCCTCGGGTATTACCTACCCGTTAAAATATTTTCACCATTAACAGTTTGTACAAAAGAATTTTAAATTACAACCTTTATGAAAACATATTTACATATATATTTTCTTCAGATGTAATCATGGATTTAATGAGTCAATATGATATTAAACTCATTTGATTTACCGTTAGAGCAAGAATATATAATCTCTAAAACATTAGAGATTACATAATCTCCATGAAGAACGGAGATAATTGATGCAGAACGATATGTAGAACGATGATTATACTCAAGGTATATAATGAGATGTTGAGGCATGGATCGTTGATGGTACTGGTGCTGTTACTGATTGTACTGTTGGTGCCGGTGATGTTGCTGAAGCTGGTACATTTTGTACCATATTCTCCAGATTGATTACTCGAGCGTGAAATTCGTTGACTTCTCCTATTATTCCAAGATGATTGTCGGTCAGAATGAGCAGATGAATAGGGTTTAGAATTGTGGATAGAATATGATCTTGTCGAGTTACCCTGGAAATGAGACTGAAAATGGTGTCTCGAACAGGTTCGCCGGTAAACGCTTCAGGTTCATTGTCAAGAGGTGAATTCGGTTAGTGGAAGGGATTTCCTTCTGCGTGTTTCCATTAATTAAGTCGACTATGAGCCCATCAGATGAATTGATAATGACTGATTGGTTGATTCATGCCGATGACGCTGTTTTCGAAGTTTATGGGAACATCTATGTCGGAATAGCTGTCGGAATAACTATCGGAAAAGCTATCGAAATCTGAGGGACTCGAACTGGTTGCAGGATTCATCTCGTACAATCAGATGAAGGATTTTCGATAAGAAGTAAATTATAGGATGTAGATTAGTACCCTGCAATACATAGTTTACATATGCATATATAATACTAAAATCCCATAAATTACGGAGGAATCTACGGAAGTTGTCAGACAAAGTCTACAGTAACAGATATGCTAAAATATGAATTAGCAGATACGCTAAGGTATGAGTTTTGTCTATACACTATTTATGCAATCAATGCAGTAAGATGTGTCTAGACTAAGAATGATAAGCAGGTAATTTCCTAAGGATGATAAGCAAATGATTTCCGACTAGAAATGATAAGCAAAACTTATGACATGCAGACACGGTCGAAGTCCAGACTCACTAATGCCTTCTAACAACTTATCAGTTAGACACACTAATGCAGACCTGGTTCGCTAAGACCTCCGCTCTAATACCAACTGTGATGCCCCGTCCTAATCCATCTGGACGAAGTCTTCAACAGTTGGTCCCATTGCGAGGTTCTGACCTCTATATGCCATAAACGACTCCATGTAATATGAGCAAATGCACAGCGGAAGATTTCTTTCATACCTGAGAATAAACATGCTTTAAAGTGTCAACCAAAAGGTTGGTGAGTTCATTAGTTTAACATAAATAATCATTTCATAATTTTAATAGACCACAAGATTTCATATTTCCATTTCTCATAAACATACGTCCCATGCATAGAGACAAAAATATCATTCATATGGATTGAACACCTGGTAACCAACATTAACAATATGCATATAAGAATATCCCCATCATTCCGGGATCCTCCTTCGGACATGATATAATTTCGAAGTACTAAAGCATCCGGTACTTTGGGTGGGGCTTGTTGGGCCCGATAGATCTATCTTTAGAGTTCGCGTCAATTAGGGTGTCTGTTCCCTAATTCTTAGATTACCAGACTTAATAAAAAGGGGCATATTCGATTTCGATAATTCAACCATATAATGTAGTTTCAATTACTTGTGTCCATTTCGTAAAACAGTTATAAAAGCAGCGCATGTATTCTCAGTCCCAAAAATATATATTGCAAAAGCATTTAAAAAGGGAGCAAATGAAACTCACGCATATAAATATTGTAAAATAGTTAATAAAGCATTTGCATGTATTCTCAGTCCAAAAATGTATATAAAAAGGGAATAATGAAACTCACTGAATGTATTTTGTAGTAAAAATACATATGACGACATTGAACAAAAGTAGGGTTGGCCTCGGATTCACGAACCTCAAGAAGTATCCCTCACAAAAATGCCCAAGTCCGGGTTTGAGCCCGCGATGTCCCGCTAACCCGATAATATCCTTAACCAACTGCTCCACTAATCTTTTCTGTTTTATTTTCGGATTGAATCCTTTTAACCCGTATTTGCCCGTTTTCATTTTCCTAATTCCACCATCATCATCATCTAATTACTATATACATCATCATCACTCCATTTTAATCGATTATCATAATCATAAACCATACATCATTAATTCATCATTGTTACATCATGATCACCATGTCCTTTTTCTACTGTAAACATCACCATTTACATCATCCTTACATCATCTCTTTAATCATCTTGATCATTATCACTATCCTATGCCGTAACCATCATCATCATACTTCATGATCATCTTCGTTTATTTGCAGTATCATTAATCCATGATATAAGTTCACAAGAAACATGGTTGGCCCAATATAAGCATGATCTTTCAAAACGGTTTAATGGACCAAGTGAGAAATTGTATTGGCAAATTTAAATTAATTAAACTATGATTGTGGGAATATAGGATCCGAAATTTATGTCTCAAACTGGATCGTTCAGGTAAATTGGACCGTGTCCCACCTTAAAGATTTTTTTTTTTTGTCTTGGATTATATTGAATGGCTGGTTTCAAAAAGGAAGATAAAGGGAGACACAAGATTATTAATCGCCACCATAACCCACTTGGACCCTTCTTATTGAATTACTGCTCGCAAAATTTAAATAATCCTACTTCCTTATGTGCCTTACCCTACCATTATAACAAAGGCACCAATTTATAACTCATATTTGTCTACCCATTTTCGTTTAACAAGCATTTGGGGGAGTGTACCAAGGTAATACATGTATTAATTTAAATCAAGTGGATTTCTTGATTGCCTCCTGTCTCCCACTCCATAATAAATAAATAAAATTTACGCAAACCGAATTGGAATTATATTCCTTTCATTGCTACGACCACCAACATCATTCCAAGTGGTTCATTATGTTGGTTATAGTGCTTGATGTTGTCCCACCTTCACATGTATCTTGGACTCTTATAATATGTTTTCTAAAATGGACAACTTTCATTTAAAGTGGTGGTCTTTATATAATAAACATTCTTCATTCAACATCACATACCTTCATCATTATAATAGAAACAATCGTGCATCAACATGAATTGTTTGTGTGTCGTCTGAACAGAAAGATAAGAGGACTGACAGTAGCAGTGATGATGATTTGACGATGAGGTTGTGTGAAACTTTGGTGGCCGATGATTGCAGGTGAGTTGGTGGAGAAGGTGGTTCAATGGGTGGTCCGAAAACAAATATTATATAGTAGAAGCTGCAGAAATTGTTGACGGTTCGTGGTGTTTCCATGGAGATGGTTGGTTAGAGAGAAAGAATGGGTGACGTTGTGGTTGTAGCCGGTGGTGTAAGGATAGTGACGTGATGGATGGTTCGATGGGTTTTAGTGGGTTTTCTTTGAAAGAAAACGAAAAAAATAAAGTGAGTGGGTTTGAAGATGGTGAAAGGTGGTGTAATCGATTCGTTTTAGTTCTTGGGTGATGTCGTTCGAATCGAAAACAGAAAATAGATACGAGAACAAAAAATGAAATGGGTTTAAGATGGTAGTCGTTTACATGGGTTTGTGATGTGTGGGTTGTGATTGATCAAACAATAACAGGAAACATCTTGTAGCAGATTTATCCGATCATGGTGGCAGTTTTGAGTGAGCCTTGGGTGTCGAATAACATAATTAGCTAGTAGAGTGGTTCGAGCATGTAGTGTGGTCTTGGTTGTGGTTTTCTTGTTGCATGAAACTAGGAATGCAAATATATCAAGTGGGTTTAATATAAAAAGAGAAGGTGGTTGTTGAAGATGTGTATGATGATGATTTTGATTATGTACGTGTATGCATATATATTATATTATGCAACAAGTGGTGATGAAATGAATCTCAAATAGTCAATCATATAGATATTTCTTCCTTTGTCGACATGAATTCACAAGTGAACAGAAAACGAAATAAAAGTTGTTAATTATAGAAAACGGATGTCGCATAAATATTTGACTATATAATTTATAATTAATTAATATTAATAGTTAATAAATGTATTAATAATAATAATACTGTTAATATTAATAATATCAAAATTACTAATAATGATAATACTCATAATAATATTAATAATACTAATATTGATATATTACTAATAATAATGGAAATAATAATAATATTAGTGTTAATACCAGAACTATTTATTATTATTATTATTATTTTTTACTTGCAATTATTTAGATATAAATAAATTTCTCCATATAATATTTATAAATTATTACAATATTCATGATTATGTATAGAAATTAATAGTTCGAGTTAAACTGGTTACATATCAATCGAAGTGACAAATGGTTATTACAATCATTCAAAATTTATATTCTATATACATTATATTATATATAGATTTATTTTAATAAAAAATTTTATTATCTTATAATATTTTACATATGTATTTCTAACATTTAAGTCATATATTATTTCTAACTACATTTCAAATTAATATATATATATATATATATATATATATATATATATATATATATGTATATATTTAAATATATATGTATCTATTTACAAATAGTTGTTCGTGAATCGTCAAAAATGGTCGAAGGGTAATTGCATATATGAAAACAGTTTCAAAATTTTTGAGACTCAACCTAACAGGCTTTGCTTATCTTGTCAAAATCATATAAAGATCAAGTTTAAATTTAGTCGAAAATTTCCGGGTCGTCACATCAAGTGTCAACAAAAAGGTTGGTGAGTTCATTATTTTATCATAAACAATCATTTTCATCATTTTAATAGACCGCAAGATTTCCAGATATTTAATTGTACACGTAACCCGAGTACAAAATAACACGCGTAACCCGCGAATTAAAAATCATTCATATGATGAACGCTTGATAACCGAACTAACAGGATGCATATAGAATATTCCCATCATTCCGGGACTCTCATCGGACATGATAATCGAAGTACTAAAGCATTCGTAACCCGAATGGGACATGTCGAGGTCAATAGATCTATCTTTAGGATTCGCGTCAATTGGTGGAAATTATCATAAACACCAATTCTTAGGCTACCAAGCTAAAAAGTGGCATATTCGATTTCGATAATCCAACCATAGAATGTAGTTTCGATTACTTGTGTCTATTTCGTAAAACATTTATAAAAGTAACGCATGTATTCTGAGTCCCAAAAATATAATAAAAGGGAGTAATGAAACTCACTATACTGTATTTTGTAGTAAAAATACATATGACGTCATTGAACAAGTGTATGGTTAGCCTCGGATTCACGAACCTATATTATTCATATATTTATTAAAACATATACTTGTAATCGAACAAGTTTAGATATTATTATTAATTGTTATTTTAGCAACTTGTATGTTTCATTGGTAACTATGTCAACTATATATATTTTATATAATTTAGATAAATAATTAGTATTTATTATGAAAATATTAATGTTGTTATGCGATATGTTTTAAATATATTCTTATATAGCTATTTATTTGTTAAAATAATATCAATAATAATAAATAAAAATTTGTATCTTTATATGATAATAATAATAATAATAATACTAAAAGTAATTAGATTTAGTAATGATACTGCTATTAATAGTTTTAATAATAATACTAATAATAAAAGTAATGTTAGTAATAATAATAATTTTAATGAAAAGATAATAATGATAAGATAAAAACGTTAGTTTTCATAAAAATAATATTTTTAATAATAATGGTACTTTTAATAAAACTGATGATTTTAATAGAAATTTTTAATAGTCATATAAATCATAATAATACTGTATATTTTAATAATAATAATAATAATAATAATAATAATAATAATAATAATAATAATAATAATAATAATAATTATACTAAAAATCTTATTTCTAATATTAGTAATAATAATAATTACTTAATAACAATCAATAATAAATAACAATAATAAAAAAATAAATAATGAAATAATAATAATAAGAGTACTAGTAATAACTACCTCAAAGGAGTGGCCCCTTAAAAAAATGCCCAAGTCCGGGTTTGAACCCGCGACTTCCCGCTAACCCGTAACAACCTAAATCCTTACGCTACACTTTCAATTCTGTTTTAATTCACACACCACGTCGATTTAACTAATGTATTCGTCTGTCTCATTTTTCTTTCTTCAAAATCCGTTACCATCATCATTCTTAGAACATCATCATCATACACCATGATTATCAAGTCGTCCCATATTAATGATTTCGATCATTAAACTCGGCTTCATTATTCTTACTCTATCATCTATCTCATCTTCGATTAATATCATCTCGATCACCACATCAATATCAACTCGCCAACATCTAGAATCATTATCGATATCAACTAAACCAAATCATCTAATCATCTTAACTTAGCACCATCGTCATCATCATTACCATATCCATCATCCTCATCGTCCACTCTTACTAACCCTTAATTATCATAATCACTTTCTTAATTCTAATTAATCATAATCATTATCCTCTATCATTATCATAATACCATCGTTAATTATCATATCATTATAATAAATGAAACATCATCACCATGATCTTCGTACTTCATCATCATAATCAATCGTGTATCATCTATTATCACAATCGTAACCGAAAGATAGGAGCCCACTTAACAAAATGCAATTTTTAATGAAACCCATTACTCTTATGCATTAAAATATTACAGCCCATCACCGTAAGCCCAATATGCGACCAAAAATCAAATAGAACAAAGTGGCCCGACAAATGTTAAATGTTTAGATAAGAATTCGGTTTATAAAAAGAATGACAGGAAAGATGCAAGTTGCATCAGGTCCACATCCAAGTGGCTATTAGTTTATTAGTTGTTGGCCAAAACAAAAAGAAAACGAAAACGTCTTCATCATCATACATTTTAATCTAAACAGCAAAAAATAGAAGCTTGTTGTAACAGTGGCTGTTTTTTAGTCTGCATGTTCGACAGAAAAGAAACGAGCAGGAAGAACAAAAATACCCGATGGTTTATAGTGGTTGTAGCATTTAGTGGTGGCGGTTTGAGTTGTAAGGTGGTAGAGGTGACGGGTTATGGAAGGCGATGATGCACATAAACTTGCAGCAGTTGTGATCGAGCATTAATCATTAGTAGAACGATCGTCTTTAGTTGGTTTTGGTGGTTCACGAATAAAATAAGAAAATAGTTGCAGGTTTTAATATGAATCGATGATGGTGAAAAATGGTGGTTTAGTTTATGTTGGTGTTCGAATAGTGGGTTCTGGGTCTCGAGCTCGGTTCAAGCAGAAAGCAATAACAAAGATGATGGGTTCGGTTGATTTCATAAACACAAATTGAATCAAGAATCGTAAAGAGGATAGCAAAGAACAAAGGAACAAGGTGGTTCATGATGGGTGACGTTTAAGTTTAATAACAGAGAATAGAAGGAGAAGGTGATAAGTGATGGGTATGGTTCACAGAAAACACAAACATATATGAATGGTGGTGTCTTGTGAGTTTAATATATCTCTGTATTGTATTAATATATATGTGTATATATATATATATATATATATATATATATATATATATATATATATATATATATATATATATATATATATATATAATTATAATATAAGTAAGTTGTGGGAAAGGAACACGTTTGATGAACTGGAATCAATGATTTAATACTGTGTCACTAGTAAAGCAGCCTTATATTTTAACTTCATCTGCCGACACTTTTAAATTGCAGAGTACTATCGTGTCCATGGCTAAACAGTTAAAATATAATAATATTCAGAAAAATCTCTAATTTTTAAATTAAGACCATTTATTTATTCTGGTCATTAACTGTATGAAACCTGATCAAAAACGTTCGTTAATTATTTATTTTCTGTTCCAATTAATAGGTACGGAGTACTAACATTTAAACTAAAAAGATATAAATATTTTTATCAAACCTATAATCTTCGTAATCGATTTACAGTTCAACTTTTATTTTGAATCCTCTTGAACTCGTATTAGATCTATATGAACACTAGCGAAATGCCAACCGAGTATTCCAATTAGTTAATAAATATATTCCATAAACTTTTATATCTATATATAGATTCATTTTAATAATAAGTTTTATTATATCTTATATTATTTTATTTTACAAAATTAATTCTAATAACTAAATAATATAATATTTTAAATTATATTTTGAATAAATATATATTTATATTTTTAAATATATATGTATCTATCTACAAATAGTTGTTCGTGAATCGTCGAGAACAGTCGAAGGGTAATTGCATATATGAAAACAGTTCAAAATTTTTTTGCTACTCAACATAACAGACTTTGCTTATCGTGTCAGAATCATAATAAGATCAAATTTAAATTTGGTCGAAAATTCCCGGGTCGTCACACCTACACTTCAATTTGAAAATCAAATGTTACTTTGTGAGCATGTCATCACTATTATTAAAACAATGTTAAAATTGTAGAGCGAAATCATTAACAAGCCACATCTCCACTCGTTGTTAACTATCAACAATAGCATCAAAAATCTCAATAAAAGTAAACAAGGGTTATTGACCTAGGGGTATAAAAATACGAGAATAACAACATTATAAATGTACACTGCATTTTTTGTAAAAATACGTAATATACGAGTATATAAATACAAGATTAAAATATCCAGCGGAATTACATGTGATGCATATCATATCATGAGTTTGAGCTAGACCACTCTCTACATGAATGTCACAGTTGACAACAAACAACCTAATACCAACAAACTAAATAAGCCGTACAATCACCAATCATACAAACATTACAAACAACTATTATCGAAAATTTATATCAGTTTTTTATTTTTTATTGGAATTAAAATATCCTAGTTAATTTGGAAAATATATCTATCTAAATATGTATAATATATTCTAAAAATCTACTTCGTATCTATATCTATAATCTATAACTTATAATAAAGCATATGTTGATTCCACGTGGCTTGCCACTAATTACCCTATAATCTCCTCTAATTACTTTTGCCAATACCCTCACAATCTTCCATCTGTCCCAATTCCATTTGTCCCTTTTTGAAAGCAACACACAATAACCGTCTCTTTACCCTATATTTCTCTCTTTCTATCTAACCGATTATGGATTCTTCTTCAACGATCATGAAAAGACACGCAAGGATCAATTAAACTGCGATCCCTAATCGTTGAAGAAGAATCCATGTTTCAATTGAAACATCAAAAACCCCTAACACGATATGCTAAACTTAAACTGATTGAAAATCCTTCGGTCAATCCGATTGATCATTGATGAGAAAATTTAAAAATACATGTTTCTTCAAAATTAATTGGGGAGAAGAACCATCGTAGACATCAAGTAAGGTTTATTTTTTTTGTATTGTTTATTATTATCGAATCCGTTTGTAAAACTTTTCATAAATCTGTTCATATTTTTTATTAGGGTTTATGGATTTCTGTTAATTATACCCGATTCTAACATATATTTTGCATATCGTTTCGTTTTTGTGCATTAATTTTTTAATTTCAGATTTGTGTTTTTGTTTCCGCTGCCATGGATTTTCCTTTCTATTTGGCGTATATATTTGTAACTTATTGTCACAAAACATGTTATTTGGTATGTTATGTTATAGGTTGAACATCAACCGCTTTTGCTTCACACTTTTGGCTATTCAGCTCTTTATAAGTTTCAAAAGGTTTTGGAGTATCCAGGTCAGAAATTGTTATCTGATGTGTGCTTACTTAGGTTTTAATGCTTTTATTGTCTGTCATTGCAACTGTTATGCTCTTTCTTTCATCCTAAGGTTTGTTTGATGTGATTTTTTGAGTTACCTTATTCTTGTGCATTTGGGAAATGTAACTATAAATTTATGTGGAAATATTATTCTACAATTGTGTTATCCGAATTGTGTTCATAAAAATATACAGAGAATTACGAGGCTTCAAATTTTATCGTGTATCCATTACAACAGTAGTAGGTTAGTTATTATGTACATTGATACTTTGTATATATTTTCAATTACTAACTGTTGATTAATGTTAGGTTGGGGTGATACCAAATGGCAGAGGTGGATATCCAAAATCCTCTTATCGGATAAACAATCAGCCGATATTACTACATCAATTGAAGATGAATTTGGATATCCAATAGTAAATTAGTAGTTTTCCACTTAATTTATAATTATATTAGTTTATTAGGATTTATATTATTTCTATTTTACTATAAAATGTTGAGTGAGCTAATTTCATATGTTAATGCTACTCCGTATCATATGTATGCCTGTGACTGAATCCGTAGACAATGAATGGTTATTTTCTTTCCAAAAGACCGAAATTATCAAAATGGACATAGGTCAAATCGGACTGCAGTTTCTACGTATTGTGAAAGATAAAATTGTAAAGACCGACAGAGGGAGTAGTGTGATTGGAAAGAAGAAAACTCTGTTGTCATATGGGTTGGGTCGGGCACTGAAAGAGTAGAGTACCCAAACCTTTGGGTGGTCCATGAGTATTGTTAGTAATCATCAACTGTTAGAGTAAGTTAATCTTATACGCAAGTTTGATAAATGGGCTAAAATTCTATGAGCATAATTTAAAGTTAGGGCTAACAGTAAAAGTTTGGGTTTTGATTCTATTATTTATCCTCATGGATTCTAAGAACGTCCGCGACTTTGATTTGAGCCATTCGAGTAAAAACAAACTTAAATAATATTGTATCTATTGGTTGCTGCACTGTAAAAGATCATGTAAGGGCGACATTAACTTGTGAAGGTTCTATCAAACTTATAATGAAGTGCTTATAAATAAGTAGAAATTAAATGCAATAATGTTCAGGATTCCATTGTCTTGTTAGAAGTAAAGATGAATTATTGACTTGTGCATACCGATCTTGTCTTGCTTACACATATAGGTTACTCATAGTTTTGTTATGATTTGTCAAAGAAAAGAGGCAAGTACTAACAGAAAACAGCTTATACGGTATATATTAGCCATGACCCTAATAGAAAACAGCTTCGATGATTTAGCTATGTACTTATAGTTTTGTTATGATTTTTCAAAGAAAAGAGGTAAATTAACCCATTTAACCCATTTTAGTTGTTTACTTTTAAAATATCTATCAGTAAATGGGCACAGTTTCTCTTTTTGTAGGCTAAACATTGTTTTTTTTTTATCAATCAATATGTTCTTCAATTTGATATGGGGTTACTGTAAGAGTAATGGGTAGTAGTTTTCCATTGGCTACACCTAAGTAATCTTCATTGTATTACAAATTAGTGTGTTGCTCTTATTTGTGATTGTTCATCTTATAGAACCTGCACGACCGTATATTAGCAATTTGCAAGCACTACTACTTAATTGCCTAAAGATGAGACTAGCATTGTCATTAGAGTGACCGCTCTCCAGTAATATTCGATATCAAAATGTGTTTAATACACACACTTGCACATATCATTTTTAATCATATATAATATTGACATAATCTATACTTCACCATGAACAGGACCGTTGGCTCTTTTATTGCGTTCACTCAAGATGTAAACGAATTGGTAAGTCTATTTGTTCCTTTTTAGTATTTCTTTCTTAAGCTTTAGTTCTAGCTTTAGTACTTAGAACATAAGGCTCAACCTAAGTTTGAACCAAGCAAGTATACAACGGTCAAAGATGCATCCTATAGAAACTGCACCCACTAGCAATGTTTATGTCTTCAGTCTGTAGGGTGATAAAGCAACCACAAAGTGACTTGACTCTTTTATATGTGAGAAGTTTGGTAGACATACACTGACACCATTGATGCAGTCGTCAATTATCTTGGCATGGACAAATTTAGTGAATGCAGTAACCAATCATCATGGCATGGGCAAACACAAGAGATGGGGAATGTGTTAGTGGAACACAATGAGGATGTTATTTGCGTAAGTAGTTTGTATCTAACAGCACAACTTAGCGTAAGATTAAATGTTTTTGAACAATGGTTTGTCTACAGTTGAGAATGTTGTAGACATAACATGTACTTAATGTATAACACATACAATATGTACGAATATTAACGATTAGTATACCAACTTTTTTAGCCACCGTGCAACGCACGGGCTATTAAAGCTAGTAATCTTATATAATAAATATACCTTGTAAGTTGTAAATATAAATAAATAAATAAATAAATAAATATCTATAATATATTCTAAAAAATCTACTCCGTATAATCTTATATAATAAATATATCTTGTAAATATAAATATTAAAAATATAAGAAAATATATATACCCTGCCCCCATATAGTATAGAACTAGGTTGGTAGCCCGCGCTCCGCTGCAGGTTTTGAACGACCATAACACTAACTTATGAAATTGAATAGTGCTCCGTCCAATCAGGAGCGAGAATTGAATGTTGTTGTTTTTGAGCTCGTTTCGCTTGTAGGTTTTGTTATTAAGTAAGTGTGTTTTGTGTGGATTGAAACGGGTTTAGTAGTGTCGCACCTTAGTAGTTACTTTTTTAGTAAAAACTATTAATAAAATTTTACTCACGTTTATAAAAAAGGATTAATCAAATTCTAATTCACAAAACTCTTTCGAAAATAATCAAGAATTTTTTTTTGAAAAGGAACGTATCTCATATTTTCATACAATCCTTTGTATCTTCATTATTTCCCAAACGATTTCTTGGCCCAAATTACTTTCATATTCAAAGGCCCAAAACTATTTAAATCTGATATTTTTAAAACTCTTATTCTTGTATTGAATAATAAGTTAATATAATGTTCAGTTCCATCAAGCTTTTTCACTTTATACGGAGTAGTTGCAGTTTATGTTTCCAAGAAATTTTCCATCTTTTCTAGCTATTTCTTCTTCAACCTCTCATTTTTCTCTTTAAATTCTTAACTCCTCAAAAATATTCAAGATCTATTACACCACAATATTCAGTATTCTACAAAATGAATCTCACCACTACCGTCATTAAATCCGTAGTGAAATTACGAACAAACACATATAAACGTTACCAGCGGTGACTGGATAATGCGCTGTCAGGCGAGGGTTTTCTCGCCTGAAAACACGATTTCCGGCCGCCTACTGATTATCCGGATTTGGCCGCCTTAGACCGCCTTTGCTCGACGTTGACTGGCGTTTGCCCGTCCATTTTGACCGTTTGTGTGACGGTGGCGATTTTTGTAGTCATAATCTTTGTTTTGTATAAAGGCGCAGTGGTGGTATGTTTATATTATCTTTTTTTTTTTTTCACATCTGAGCGATGATGTTGGTTACCGGCGGTGGTTACCGGAGAATGTTGTCGACCTCACGTGAAGATTTTGGGTCTTTTTTTTTTGTATTTATTGTTGATTGGTTTATGTTTTATTACGGTGGTGGTGGTAGTTGTGTTAACCGGCGATCGGAAATAGTGAAGCTGATGGTTCTAGGAAAACGCCACCGCCAACGCCAACAGCCGATCACTTTTTTTTTCGCCCGACCCACTTTGCAAAGAGCCACCATGTTCAGGAAAATATCTCCGCGACGTTTGAGGTATGGATTTCTGTTTCTCCATCATGAAACTGCCATATTTGTGTTAAAGTTATATTTTTTGTATTTTTACCACTATTCATGTTTTAAACCGCTTTTGTTTTTTTTTTTCAGATCTAGGAGGCAGTGTTGTTTGCCGGAATTGACCTCCGGTTTTCGCTGGCCCGAATATAGATGGTGACGGAAGTTAGGAGTGATGTTGGCGGTTGGTGCCTGATGGGTGGTGGTGGAGTGACAAGATCTAGGGGTGGTAATTAGTAAAGGAGGTTCTGAAAAAAAGAAAAAAAAGAGAAAATAAAAATAAAAAGCTACAGTGTAACAGGAACTGCTGCAGTTTAACAGTGTTTTGGGTGGGTGTCGAGATTTAATTGGCTCCCGTTGTCATATAATATAATAATAGAATCGTCGAGATTTAATTGGCTCCCGTTCTCCATATTTAGTATATAGTATAGTATAATAATAGAATCCTAGTAGTTAATTTAGAATACCTTTTTTAGTTTTGTTAACCATACACTTCCATTTAAAAATCAATCTTACTATGTGTATCTATATAATCGACCAGAGCCGTCATACTCTCAAACTAATTGATCGATCTCCAATCTTTACGTTCGGTATGGCCGTCTTGTTTCCTGATGAAATTGTTCTCAGAATACTTGGTCGTCTTCCGACAAAACCCTTAGTGCGGTTCCAATGCGTATCAAAACATTGGAATCGTATGATTAAAGACCCTTACTTGATGAAGTTTAGATCACCCAAACACATCCTTGTGTCCCTGGACAATTCTTTACATCTCATTGAGAACACATCTAATTCGATACTCAATCGTTATTGTCCTACAGAAGACGTATGTGATTGGGACAATAATTATGAAAAACTAGTTTTTGTTATTGGAACGATTAATGGGATAGTCGTCTTAAGTTTGAACTTTTTTGGAACTATGATCCTATACAATCCGTTAACAAGCATCTCCAAGAAACTTCCTCCTCCTCCACCTGATGATATCGGGCATGTATCATATGGATTAGGCTACATTACAACAACCCCGGACGATCCAAAGATTGTCATCCTCAAACATGATCTTGTTTTTCGAGTCTATAGATTTAAAGAGAATTCGTGGAGTTCATGGAACACATCACAGTGCACTAGTAACACTTGCTATTTTGACAAAGTGGGTACGTTTTTAAATGGATTTCTACATTGGATTAACTATCCTAAATATGTCTTAACCGTCCTCGATCTTAAAGATATGATGTTGTCAGAGATAGATATGCCGTCGGCGTTTGAGACGAGAGGCAACACATGCACTGTTTTGGGTACCATAGATGGAAGTCTTTGTTTGCTCAAGCGGAGGGTTTGGTGTAATGAACAGTTTGAGATGTGGGTTATGAAGGAACACGGAGTTAAGTACCAATGGGCTAAAACATTTACATTATTCCAAATACCTCGTATTAAAGATTTATACCGCTCCTGGCAAGCGCTTTCTATAATGGATAGCGGACAAATTCTTTTGGTTGATGACTCGGATCTACTTATTTTATATTACGTTTACAATAAATCGTATAAAATTTTGGACATGCCGTTGGGGAAGGATTGTTGGAGAGGGATGATCAATAGTGTGGAGTACGTGAAGACTATGGTTTCACCTTCAGATATGCTCCCTCCCTCAGTAGCTTAATGACATTGATAATGTCATTGACGCTGTTTGAGAAGTATAGTGTAAAACAATAAAATAAAGAAAAAATACATTGTAATAATGCGATTTTTAACTGTGTTTTTTGTACATTTTTGTTTGTTTGTTTGAACAGCAGTTCGGGATCACCCAAGGAGATTAAACCACCAACGCGTTCATCTCAACGCAATGTGCCGAAGACATCCTTGGGTGGAATTCAAGGGTTAAGGAGCAACCTTGTGTGCAATGTTACACCTCACGGAACTTGTGTGCAATGTTGCACCTCGCTAAGAGAGGTAGACCACTATCACATAAGCAACAAGACAACGTTGTTTTTTCTTTTCTTCTTGAAATTTAAGGTCTCAAAACTATAAATTTCTAAAGCCTCCATCCATTGAGGTTAACTGATCAAGAAAGTTGCGTAGTTGAAATTATTTGTCTTGCAATTTTTTTTTATGTTATTCTAATTTCAGATTTGATTGTCAAAACATCTGATTACGATAATAGCAAAGAAATTGGTACTTATTTGGCATAATTCTTAATAATGCTCATTTGAAAGTTTAGACGGCACGTAATGCACACTTGGACAGAATCCTAGTTTATTCTAGGATCACTCTCAACGGTGTACCGCCCTGCTCTGTCCTTACGCTCACCCTACAGGGTGCCGATGATTGCACCTACTCCTTGCTACCTCACGCCATGGTTTTCGCCTTTATTCAACACAATTGAGGGCGAACTTTTGCTGTTGAAATTGATTCGTTGCCAACAAAGTGGATCGCTTCCCAATATTGCAACAGATATAATTATTTATTCATATAAAAGTGTAGTACCTATGGTTTTTAAAACGTAAAGCGTTGATCTTAAACCTAACACCAATTTAATTATTCTGTTAATTTGTTACATATGTCTAACACATGATGGACAATAGGGTAATTTATCTCAAAAAACAAAGTTACTCGGTTGCTAAACCTAATTCCATCATCTTCTTCATTCAAAATCCCAATCCGAAATGCTAATGACATAGGGACTACCAGTATAATTTTAAAAAATAAAGGACAACCCGGTATAATACGAAGTAAACCATAGGGACCAATGTTATAATTTACTCAAACATATACTTCTTGTAAACGTACTCACGTGGATTCTTCGACTAATCCAGAATAACAAACCACGGTATGCACTGCCGTAAAAGTCATACAATCAATCAACTCATCATCGAGTAAGTAATTAATAAAAGAGATGAAGTGGAATCTTAAAAAAAAAATTGTTTTGTTAATGTATGATGGAGGCTTACCTAAGAGCTATTAAGAATCAGTTAATGGCTGAGAATCAGACCATAACATTGCTGTTGACAAAAGAGCAACTGTTGCAGTTTCAACACGAAGTCGATGCGGCCCAAGCCCAACTGCTGTTGCTCCTGCTCTTAGTATCGACGTTACTTCTGCTTCTGTAAAGTCTGTAAATATAATAATAATAATAATGATAAATAATGTAAAGGTCACAGTGTTGCTTTAATCCATAACTACCTCCAAGCCAAAGTACGTAGTTTAAATGTTTCAGGGTTAAGAGAGTTAAAAGGCATCAACCAACTATTGACTTTGGTAAGGACTGAATAAAAAAGGTACATCTCTTATCTTTCTTTTAATAAAATTATTAAATATTTATTGCAAAATGTAATTAATATTGATAATAAAAAGGAAGGGTTCAAAGTCTTGTATGCATACTAACCGCCTTCAGGGCCAATAATAATCGAGCCAACAGACTCTCTTTGAGACAGAGCCAAAGCATTCAAAACTGGTGTAGCCTCTGCTGCAGCTATAAAAGACAGTTTTGATTGTGAAACCTAAGGAATGAAATTATAGAAAAATTAGCGTCAAAACTCAAAAGTAAGAAATTGATGACTGATGACATATTAAGAGAATTTCAGACTTTAGATAACTCTAAAATCAAGAAAAGAAACTATTGATTATAATCATTCTATGTTTATATAATACAAGACATCAGACCTACCACACACACCACCAATACAAGTGACTTACAATAGGTAAGAGGCCACCAACTTTTAACGGAGGGTTCAATGTCATTTCGTGCAGTCGTTGACCTACAATATGCTTGCTAATTTAGTATAATGAGCTAAAAAGCATGAAGAATAAGATAGTTATGCACATAATGATCATAATTTGAAAAATGTGTCAAGAGCTTTCTAAATGGTCATGATCAATGTTATACATTATTTGGGCCATGTTTATGAAGCACGGACCTATAACAAACAGACCGTATCATGATCCATTTAGCTGGGATGTGGGCCAGAGATTTAGATCAGATCAATACCATATCCGATCCAAATCTGAGTCACGGACACACCTATATTAGTTTTGCATAAAGGTAATAATAAAAATTAAAAGTTGATACTTAACACTGTTTAGCTGCAGCTAATATGACCCGTTGCAACCTATCCACTCTGTTCTCAGAAATTGAAGGAGAACGCTCAGTTAATAGCGGTGTTACACTACTTGCTCCAAGCTCCTAAGATAATAAAACATACAAATTAGCTTGTTGCCATATCAAAATTGAAAATTCTACTAAAATTGGCCAAATAGACATTATTTAACACGTACTGTGCATTTCTCTATAAGCCAGTCAGATCGACCACCCTTCAGAGTACCTATATAGTACATGTCATGGAAGATTAACTTCACGCACGAGCATTAAAACTAGAGGTGTCAATTTCAACCCGTTTACTTACGAATAGGTTGTATCCGAGTAAGTCATATTTCTAACATTATATGATATATTCAATATAGTGACACAATCAAGTTGAGATTTTCTCCAAGTATTAAACCAACCCAGCCCATTTTGACCCTACCAGAACATTATTAGCTTTGACAGTTTGACCCGTTACCCAACTTGCATACCAGCCCATTTTGCCACATCCAGGTAATATAGGTCAAGCCATCATTGTATTCACTATCCACAAAACTTACCAAAAGCAGCAAACACATGCCATTGGGTTGTATTAACGGATACTAGTTTAGGATCTTCAAGTGAAATTATATCTGCTCCAGTTCGGTCAATCTTCTCTATGCAACCTTCAACCAGGCCTCCTTTTCCATTAAAGAGCTCTATCCTTGCAAGGTTTAAAAAAAATCACACATAAATCAGTATAGATAATATGCCCCTGCAATAACATACAACTAGGGTGAATCTCTAAAAATAATGTCATTATTGACAACAATAAATCTATTGGCTTACAAGTAATATACTGTATAAGCATGCATACCTGTCATCTATACTTAACCTTAAAACTTTAGTCATATGCCAGAATTCATCCCCTTGCACACGAACAACGGAACCCTAATCAACCAAGAAATAAATTATTTACATAATTGGCAGCCCATTTGATGCCATAGAACAATAAGAAACTAAGTTAATTCAAGCAGTGTGTATGTATACAAGAGAAAGAGATAAATGTTGCCTTGGATGGAGGGATGACGTCAGAGAAGAAGCGAGGAAGACCGCCGCGAGATTGATTGGAAGAATCCGATGAGAATGCTCGGAATTTGACGGTTTTCCGGTTCAGAACCACCGCAAATCGAGGGCACAAACTAAAACAGAGACTTTGCATTTGGAGGCCGAGGGTTTTGCATTCAAGGTTGGGGAGTGTACTAGTGTAGTCAAAGTAACCAATGCTTTCACCATTTTTATTTTATTATTTTTTTATTTAATATTTTATATATTTATTACCCGAGTTTATAAGTAAACCCAAGTACGGCTCTATTGAGTCGACAACAATCGTCGATTTATTGGTGACTTGACTTACTCTTAGATCCTAAATTAAATTTTATGCAGGATTTAAAACCCATGAAAATTTTGATTCTTCCATTTTTATGACGTCTATTATTATTTTTATTCTGTATTTTTAGTTTTTTTTTTAAAAAAACGTTTTCCTACTTAAAGGCCGGAGGTCTTCTCGGAATCAATCTCTTTATCCGTCGAATAAAGAGAGGGATGACTTTCTCTACTCTTGAGAGTGTTTCACTCTGGGTGGAGAAATGACTTGTCTTTATTTCTCGGATAGGGGAAGGATTGTCTACATCTCACCTCCCCCATACACCACTCATGTGGTATTGAGTTTTGTTGTTGTTGTTGTTGTTGTTTATAAGTAAACCCAAGCACCTAAAAAACGTACTCCATATTATTTATTATTTATGGGGGTATGTTTAGATAACAAGGTTATATATTATAATAACTAGTAAAATGACCCGTAAAAATACGGAGTTTTTTAAAAGAAACAGTTTAATAATATGTTTAGGTATTAAGTGACTGTAAATGCTAAAGTCATTTAGTTTAATGACTCGTGAGATCACATATTTCGACTAAGAAACTTATTGTTAACTTGGTAAGAATAAATGAACTACATTAATTCTCTCACCACCCTCTTCTAATTTTCATTACAATTACTATTTTCTTGTCATAAATGGTACTTATTTAACATTAAAAGAGAGACTCAAACTACCTGGATCAACCTCGCGAAAATTGTGACTATTTTTTAATTGGGAAAATTGATTCAAAATTCATCGAGCTTTCATTAAAATCCTATTGTATGCATTCAACTTTCAAAAGTCCTATTGTATGCATTTAACTTTGTATTTTCTCCTATTGTATGTATTCAACATGTTATAATAGGTTACCTTCTAGGTCACTTTCTAGATATTTATATTTTTAATTTCTCATATTTATAAACTCTAATTTCATTAGTTAGACAAAACATTTATATTTATATTTATATCTATATCTTCATACATTCATCATCTAACTGAGTATTATTCATCATCTTCATCCTCATCATCTATTCATCTTCATCCATTAACTTATAATGGAATATCTATACAATACACTTATACACAGTAACAAACATATATACACCCACAACCCGGTCCCTTCAACCTCGGCCTCTGTTTCTTGTCCAGTCAAGAGAAAAAAATAAATAAATAAAAAACTTTCCACTCTCTCTCACTATCTCTCCAATTTTTGCTCCTCTAAATTCTATCATAAACAATCAACAATCTAACCCATCTGGCTACAAACATGGCTGTTTTTGCACTTTCCATTGTGATTCTCTTGGCCATAACCGGTTATTCAAGTACTGTTTTATTCTTTCAAATGTGTTTTTTATACTTTATTTTGTCTTAAATGGGTATTTTTTTTTTATTCGTTGTTTGATTTTTCGTACATGAGTTTGGTATGTTTTAATTCTTCTCAAATGGGTTCTTGATTTTTAATAAATAGTTATGTTTTTCTCAAATGGGTTTTACTCAGATTTGTGTTATGAGCATCAATTTAACACCTTTATTACTAATTGTTAACAACAAGTACAACATACTGTGTCTGTAACTCTACACATAGTGACTCAGTTCTTCAAAAGAACATAGATTATGCATGTGGAAATGGAGCTGATTGTGCTCAAATCCTTCAAAATGGTGCTTGTTTTAACCCAAATACAGTTAAAGATCACTGTAATTATGCTGTCAACAGCTATTATCAAAGGAAGGGTCATATCAAGGAAGCTGTGATTTTTCAGGCACAGCTACAGTTAGTCAAACAGCCCTAGTTGGTATGTCTTCAAACCAAATATTTAAGCAACACTGCTTTATTCACTTATACTTCATGCATTAAAATTTCTACACTATGGAATAACTAACACACCAAACTTCCTTTTTTTTCTTGAAAGCCCTAATCTTAAAATAAACCCAGGGAAATAAATCTGAGTAACTTGTACGTTGTGCAGTAAATTGTTATGTGGGTATGTTGTATGTATGAAGATATAAATATAAATATAAATATAAATGTTTTGTCTGATAGAAGGACTAATGAAATTAGAGTTTACAAATATGAGGCACTAAAGATGTAAATATCGAGAAGGTGGCTAGACGGTAATCTGTTATAACAGGTTGAATGCATACAATAGGAGAAAAATACAAAGTTGAATGCATACAATAGAACTTAAAGTTGATGCATACAATAGGACTTTTGAAAGTTGAATGCATAGAATAAGATTTTGATAAAAGTTCGATACATTTTGAATCAATTTTTCCTTTTTAATTTTCCATCATACTATATACCTTCATTTTAAACAGTCACGATATGAGTTGACGTATATTATGATTTGACGTATCTACAGATTGAAAAAAAAGTTATGATAATATATGGTGAAGATGCTTCGAGAAATATATTTATAATACTGTATTAAATATTAAATGCTACTTTTATTAATTATTTTTGCTTTCCAAATCGACATTAATATATTATCGGCATTTATTATTTTTATTTTGTATCTTTGTTAATTAGAATTAACTAGTGGAGGAGCCCTCGCTCCACGCCGGGACTTCGTTTCGGATATAATTTGTTGTGTTTGGTTCGTAAAATTATTTCGTGTTTAACGATTATGTCGGTTAAACCTATCCTAAGTCGTACGGAAATTTAAAGGCGGTTAAAAATTTAGGTGGATTTGTTGGGGAGTTTTATGGAAAATAAAGAAGTTACGATTTGGTCCTTGAACTTTCACTTTAGACCCCTATGGAGTTTACATTTTTTACCCTAGGAATTTACATTTGCCGCCATAAAGTTTATAATGGTTCTCAATATTTAGTGTGGTGTCATTGTGGGTACAACTTTTTTGCACAACGTATAAACGTTTAAAGCATGGGGAAGAACTATTCATAAATCATTTGTCTTTTAGAGATGTAGAGAAATATATATATATATATATATATATATATATATATATATATATATATATATATATATATATATATATATATATATATATATATATATATATATATAATGAGTTACGTAGTTAATTTATAATAAGAAAAAAAGTTAAACAATAATAAAGTGAAAAATTATGTGGTTGATAATAATAATAATAATAATAATAATAATAATAATAATAATAATAATAATAATAATAATAATAATAATAATAATAATAATGAACAGTTGTTAGTTAGTAAAAATTATGGGATCGATTTATAATGAATGAGAAATGTAATGGTTAAAGTGTAAAATGTGAAACTATGTGGTAAGTTTGTAAAAACTATAAAGTTAAGTGTTATAAAGAGCGGGATTGAGTTGCGAAAATATAAAAAGGTTAAGGGGTGTTTGTAAAACTTTTGAGTGCCACTATTCATTTGCTCTCTATCTTTTAGATATATAGAGTAATAATATTAATATAAAATAATGACATCGTCATTACAAAAATTAAAGAATAATTAGTGAAATGATGAAATCATTATTTTAGAGCTTTATATGAATATATAGATATATAATTTTTCATAAAATCAACCTAATAGCATTGTTTCTATGACAAAATTTTTATAGCTTATAAAAAAAATAAGTTTACAAATATATAGTAGTTGACGTAGTTTAAAAAGTAAACTTCTAAGTTATAAATGGTATGTTTAGACTTTGGATTAGCTAGCTGATAGCTAGAGCTCGAATTTGTAACTGGAGTTGAATGTTGGAATTTATTTTTCAATCTAGAATTCATAACTTACGAAGTATTTTTTTATAATTTTTTTATGAAATAGCTGAAGCTATAAAACTTATTGTTGTAAAATGACTGAAAATGATAAAATATAAAATTGTAAAACAATAAAGCAAATTTTAGTAATTTTATGTTACTTAAGCTCTACTTTTCTACTAAGTTATTTTGAATAACTTATATTTATAGAGCTTATGTTTTTAATAGGATACAAACAAGTTTCAAGATTTTGTATACCAAACAAAGTTTATAGTTGTAGCTTATTAATAAAAATAAGCTTTAGATCTCATAAATTCTTAAAAGCTTGTCATTTAAACTGACCAAAAATGAGAAATTACATAATCACCATTTGTATAATTATTTATCCTTTTAAAAATAAATTAAATTATTTATTATATATTTAATTGTCCTTTTTATTATTTAATATATAAATATAATAAACTTCCACTTCCAGTTTAAAAATTTCCAGTTTAAAAAATAAGTTTGGGCTTCGTCTAGCGTATTTGAATGTGTTGTGAATGAGCCATTTGTGTTCTTATAATTTCAAGATTCTTATTCAATATGGCCTTTTTAGTTTTTTTCTAACGCAAGGTTTGTGTTTCGTGAATACAAAGTTTCATGTTTAATGCAAGCTTAAGGCGCATGTTGGTTTCAAGAAACTAGACGATGAAGATTATTATTGGGTGTCTTCTTAATCTTGAAGGTATAATTTAATAAAACTTTCATTAATTTAATTAGAAGTGTTTATATACTACTTTCAATGTTATGTTGATGATTATTATTTGTGTGAATTGATATTTGGCACAATCTTATTAAATCGATTTTGAATTCAAATCTGTAATGGACGTAGTCGACAATGTGGTTTGTTACATTTTGGTTTGTTTTGTTAATCAGTGAGTTAACGAATCATCGAATATAATGGGACTACTGAAAAGCCTCGTTGAAGATGGGCATTGGAGTTATATGTATTGGTTTATTCATAGTCCTTCCCTGTTGGTTTGTCTTGCATTTGGGTTATAATAGTATTGAATGTTGACAAAATCGATTTAATAGTTTTATTGACTCCACGGGTTGGGTCAGTGCTAATCCACAAGACTTAATCCCTTAATCTTTTATCTTTTATAATGATAATAATAATGGACATTGATTTTTTGAAAGTGTGTTTATGACGAAGTAAGTATGAAGAATTAGAAATAGGAATTAAATATTAACTTTTGATTAATAAAATGATAAGAAGGACCGTGTAATTGGAATTTTTGAAATTGTTATAAGAGGATAAGATTATAACATGAAACCCTATAAATTTACAAAAATCACGTTTATTTCATATCTGCTGATAAGTAAAATATTGTCATTGTTGTGGGTAAAAGCAAGGTTGTAAAAGTCGCGAGTCGGGGACGCATCGGTCGAGACCTAAAAAGGACGCGTCGACCAAGTCGGGGGACGCGTCGGAGACGCATCGGTCGTTGACCAACATTGACTTTATTAATAATTTCTTAAATATATATATATATATATATATATATATATATATATATATATATATATATATATATATATATATATATATAATGATACCGCAACCCGCATGCGCCATGTATACGTATGCGGGCACTCGTTAGCATGCGTATGTGTGTGCTTGTATGCGTTATGCGGTATGCGGATTCGCATCGAATGCCTTTGTTCCCGGTACGGCGGTTACTTGGTCATTAAGTCGATATCTTTTCCATAATTATATCCGTGATTCGGGGGAGTTTGTTATGGAAAGGATTACCATTATCTCGGATGGTTCTAGAATTAGGGTTTGCCTATATATACCAACCCTAATTATCATTCTAAAGGGACAATCACGTTACGTAACCATCGTCTGCTACACGTCTTACGTACCAACATCATCTAGCATCTTCTCAAGGTTAACAGGTTAGTTTCTCGTTAACTGGCACCTACAACCTTACTTGGGGCCTTCTGGTCGACGACCAGTCATCGAAGGTGGACTTAATGACTTGGCCACCCCGCCGACATCATCATGTCGGCCAGGGTTATTCACGGTAGTCGGACCGGAGAGCCTTGTTCTAAGATCCTTAAACCCCCCCTTTACGTATTGAACTGTCATATTAATCCTATGGTAAAAATATGCATGATCAAGTGGTGCTTTCATTGAGAGTCGAATTAGTTCAAGACTGTATAATTGTTTTTTCTTTTAAAAGGTTTTGAATTATAAGGCTTGTTATTCACAAAATTTTTGAATTTTTTCTTTAACAGTATCATGACTTCCTGGGAATCATCGGAACGTACTCAAACAGATAATCAAAACACGCCGTCTGTTAATCAGTAGACGCAAGCTATGGCTACGGGGGCGGGATACGCGCCATATCCTCCGCCTGTATCCGGCGAGCCTTTTCAGAGGTATAAGCCGATATATCCAGATGGGATTACACCGCCAAGGCAAACTCGCAAGTCACCACCACGCGGTTGGATTTTTCCGCGGTGGATCCAAGGGTCATCTTGGTGGGCACTAGCGGTGAAACAGTAGGCCCGCACGTTGTATGCTGCGGCCAGGTACCTATTTATAGTACCACGGTTTCTATCCCTCTGCAGACGCAGAGTGTTCAGCAGAATTCGTCGTTTACACCGTTGCAACCTTGGCAACCACCGCTTCCAATTTCGCAGTTTTTGACTCCTGCGGATGCGCAGGCATTACTTAATAGTTGGGGGTTCGGTGTCATTCCGGATTCCAATTCTCATTGGACGCCGATAACCGCA